>NC_090649.1:53555611-53685611 GCF_040937935.1 Hyperolius riggenbachi | reverse complement strand
CAATACAATGTTCTGTTACACCTTACACCTCTAACATTCCTTTAAGACCTTGATGCACCTTTCCAGTCATACTTAATGCACCTTTCCAGTCATACTTACGTCCACTGGCGTTTTTGTTTATGTTATTGAGATATTAAAATAAAGGCATCCTTGGCAATAAGTGAGGATATTGGGAAAGAGGCTGTAGTACAAAGGCTGTCTTGAATTCAACATTTCATGACTTTAATATTTATGAAGAATTTTTAAGAATATTCTTGATATTGATCCTATGTAGGGGTCTGAGCCTTCAACTGTAGGCCCCTCCATAAGGGGGCGTAGACACATCACTGTTTTGATTGACCAATTTTACCCCTTCAACGTAGTATGAAAGCTTACCTGCATAATCTGTTTAAAGTGTCTGCTGCCCTCATACTACATGGAAATGGTACAATTGGCCGATTAAGATTGTGATGTGTGGCACCCTAAGGCACTATAGAATAAGCCACCAGATGTGGGTACGACTGATATTTTCCTCACCGTCAATGGAACTGACGACTGACTGAAGCAGACAGCTGTATACCACATTGACTTCCTTACTGCTGTCTTGCTGACTTGGCTATTAGGGATCCCTAGGCCTGCAAGAAGTAGCCCATATCTAGATTGGTGAGCGCACACTTCCTGACAGCATTAGGTCCTCCACATAATGTTTATTACAGACTATTAACTTTCCATTACTTGCTGTTTTTTTCCCTCTAGTGCTCCTGGATGTCCTTGGGGGGGGGGGGGGGGGATGGAGGCTCAGCACACTTCATTGCTCTTCTCCACTTCGGCCCCCCCTTACCCACCCACCTCCAAAGAAACCCAATTAATTAACCCTTTACTTTCCCGGGATGCACTTTAGCTATCTCTGTCTGATGCAGGCCCTCTGCCGTAGGCAGAACTTGAAGGGTCGGAGAAGCATTAACAAGGGTTGACAGAAATTGCATTACGACGATATGGAGAAACATTACGTCATCGTTTAACGGAAGGGAGCTGGAGGAATGACGTAATGACAAGCTGCGAACAGGCCGAAGGGATGCAGAAGAGAAGTTGAGGGCTGCGAAAAGAAGGACACCATAAATGTAGACACATGCTGGCAACACACGACAGGCATAGATCTTATATAGATAGGTATCGGTATGTGTATTCGCTGTCCCATTTATGAATCCTATATGCATATCTAGAAACATGTTTACACAAAAAACATTTAGAGTTAGGAATTTTGCTAAGCAATTCATTGTTTTTGTTTTTTCTTTGAAGCATAACTGGCCAGCCCGTTGAAATGATCTACGTTTCTGTTAAGAGGCATAGAATTTGCAATGCTATATGTTATTTATACACATCCTGTCCATGGCGCAGGGCATCAAAATGGCAGTAAAAGTTGAAAAATAAAAAATCAGCAAAAAACAGCCTCCCTATATAACTCCTGGTCTATAGGCAGGGTGTCGGTTCTTTTTCATAGGAGGATTAATAAAGAAGCAAACAGATAAACCAGGCAGCCCCAAAGCTAGAGGGAAAAAGGAAATCACGTTAAAATCAAGATAAACAAGATAAAAATGAGAGTTCGTTTTCCCCCGAATCCATCGTTTTTTCCCGTTATCCAGCGTTAATCCAAGGCTCTTCTCCCAAATACTCCATCTGGCTGCTCATTAGACCCTCTCTTGGCATTCACCGCGTGCCTTAATTGTATGGACATTTAAATCAAGGTCCGCTGTGAACACGGAGAGAAGGGCCTCAACACGGAGACTGCGGGGGGAAGAAAACAACATCAAGAACAACAACAACAAGCATCGTAGACAAGGAGGCTCTCCTCGGCGACGCTGGCAAGGGCATCCTCATCTCCCTAGAAGGTTGGCTGGACGAGGCTACGATAACCGGAACAGTCGTCCCAATGGTGTCCTTTGTTCTGTATTCTGAAAGCCTCATTGAAAGGATCTCTCTTATCTTTCTCCCCCTCTGTCTCTCTCTCTCTCCTTCTCTCTCTCTCTCTTTCTCTCTCTCCCCGTCCTTCTTGTTTTCTTCTGCAGGTCCTCCCCAGCTGTGGCAGAATCTGGCATCCTTCTAGCAGCAGATCAGAGGCGGCTGCTGCTGTGTAACAATGAGAAAGAGGGCACTGTTCAGAAGATGCTGCTGCTGCTGTTGTTGCTGATGATGACATAGCGTTGAGAATATGGCTGGAGGATGGAGCTCGGTTGGAAAATCATTATTTAGAGGAAAAAGAAAAAAAAAAACAGAAAACGAGAGGCAAAGAAAAGACTATTGACTTTATCTATTGTGAAAGGTGCAGGGCACGCGCTGCATTCTGTTTTGTGGCATAAATGATCTGGTTCAATAGGAGGGCCTGCGGGCAGGATATAAAGCATCCCGACTCTGCCTCTGCAGTCAGTCCTTTTACTGAGGTCTCAAGTGGTGCAAAAAAATAGGAGCCGGGCCCATCTGGCTTCTCATCCGCTTTGTCAAGTCTTGCATACGCTAAAATGCTAATGACCTACATAGCTCATGCAAAATGCAGCAGCAGAGAGAGAGGGAGAGAGAGAGAGAGAGAGCAAGAGAGAAAAGAGGGGGGTGGGGGGGGAGGGAGGTAAAGAAGGGGTGGAGAGATGGAGATTGTTTGGTTGCATTACATATAGCCTTCCAAATCCCTTTACTAATCAATCTGGCTCACCTCCTATTTTACACAATGCTTTCATATGTGAAAGGTCAGGCTATGCTACGGTGGGGGAACCGTGGGCACATTATATAATTTCTCCATTGCATGCGCCCGCTTCTGACAGCCCCGTAGCATGGGGCAGAACATGGCTACCTGTCATCGAGCGTTCCGCAGACCCACTGACGCCAGCTCCATGCTCCCCTAAAGCCCGTCCGCCATTCTTTCATCCGCCGATGAGCCACGACTATCACCTATCTCTTGGTGAAGATGCACCATCTGATAAGGCAGCATAAAGTATAGTTCTACAGGATATATTAAAAAAAATCCCAGCAGCCAATTCACCATATCGTTACCGATGCACAAAATCACACAAAACAACTCAGTACCTCTCTGGCAAATACATACAACATAAAACAAATAATAATTAAAAAATTCAGCCTAGCTTGTTTGCACGAAAACGGTAGGACGTGACCCTGAGGGCCTTCCATTTCAGTGAGACAGCAAAATGTCAACGTATTTCTACAGAATGTCGAGAGTCGCTTGCAAAAAAAAGGGTCAATAAAATAAGGTTACCTTATTCTCAGCCTGCGGTTCAAGTCTTTCTTTCTGAAGACCGTTTCCCAATCTCTGCCTGTCTTTGTCTGAACCTTCAGGATAGAAAAAGCCATCTCTTTCTGCTCGGTGACTATGTCCCTGGTGAAACCTCACATCATCAGAAAAACCATGCTAACCCCTTGCTAAAGCTCACCCCCCCCCCCCCCCCTCCAGCAGAAATGGCCAAATGTTATCCTATCTTCATCGCCAGCTGTCGACCTCCTCAGCACAGTGTGGCTCGAGAGAACCCTACGAGCGACACTGACCGTCTACCACTCACCAACCATGATGATCAGCAAGGTGTCTGGACCAATCCACATTCAAGCACGAGCTCGCCAGCTTCGCAGCACCTACCTCCTTGTTTTGCTGCCCTTCACACACCTGCAGTCCACCCAGTAAAAAAAAAGGCATCTAGAGTAGCACTCCCAAACCACAAGGCACAGTGTGCATTCCAGCAAAGAATGCAAGACAAGGACACTAGTTAAAAGACAAACACAACAAAAAGAACCCTGCATGCATAAGAAAGGACATAGAAGAAAAAAAAAAAGAAGTACAATAGGTCTCGTCACAAAAGATACGGATGGAAAAAAAAAGCAGTGAAATGTAACAAAAAAAACAAAAAAAAAAAACGAGAGAAAGAGATTGAAATTCTCCGCAGAAACCTACTGAGATCTTTAGGTGTCATGCAAAAGTGCCTTTTGCTAGAAGCTGATCTGGAGAAAGAGGATAGAGGGGGGAAACCTTCCCACTCATCATTCGCCAGTCCTAATCTTTCTCACTGTCCTCCTTTTCTGATGCCCCCCTTTTTTTTCTTGGACGGATTATTCAGCCAAAAAAAAAAAAAAAAAAAAAAATCACATCTGCTGACTCCACGCACTGAAAACAAGAGGATTATAATTCTTGTAAATAAGGCGAGACCCTCCATGGATAGACACTCGTCACACCTGCCCCCGTGTTACTCCCCTCCTCGGCTGTGCGGGATGCAATTCGCTTTTATTATGCCAAGGGTGTTGTCATCAAAATGATGAAGAAGAAGAGGAAGATAAGGGGAGGGTGAATAATAGAGCATCAATGACCATATTTGAGTTAGGGACAGGAGGAGGGGGCTGGATTAAAAAAAAAAAAAAAGAGGACAGGGGGACGTGTGGAGGGAGGTGGGGGGTAGGAAGGACTCTTCTTAATTTTAACCTTGCTTAATGTCAGTGACAGGCACAGCCACACCCACCCTCCCCTGGTGAATAAAATAGAAGATGATGCTTAAAAAAAAAAGAAAAAAGGAAAGGGGGAGGGGGGGATGGGGGGGGGGGGGGGGGTGAAAGTGTGCATATTATTGAATCAATTGCTGTTTATTCTCTAAAAATTAAATATTGTATCTACTGCGGGTTTTCTTGTATCCATCCTGCATGGCGCACGCGGGGTTATCGCTAACGACGCAATGCAGCTTGAGCTCTTGCAGTGGTAAAAAAAAAAAAAAAAAAAAAGCTTGCCGTGGATCTGGTCTGCTAGTGTTCTCTGTACATTAATAAAACATTCACTTCACCCCCTGAATATTGCTTCCTAAAATATATATATATATATATATATATATATTTGTCACGGTAGAATTGTCATACGAAAAAAAAAAAGGAATAATTTTTCGTATGAAAAAGTCAAGGTCGCAGATTTAACCATGACGTCATAGTCTGGGTGGCGTGCTGGGATTTGAACGCACCGTGTATAGACTGTAGATGGTTTATGCTATATGTGCATTGGCTGCATGCTGTTATTTTTGAAAATCATTTTTTTTTTAACATACTTGCTGTTAAATGTGCTGGCACAGGGTGTGTATGCTGATGGTGCATTGATTCCTTTGCAGTGGTTGTGTTGCTGCAGTTGGTCCAGGCTAGCTCTTTGCATCTCACAAGGAGAATGGTGTGAGGACAGTAACACTGGAACAATAGAGTGGGCTGACTGTAATCCCTCCTTTTAACAGCACTGCTTGTCTACAGTAGATCTTTCAAGTCAACATGCTGCAGAGAGAGAGAGAACAAGAGAGAAAGAGAGAGAGAGAGAGAGAGAGCTATATTTTTATCCGAAGGCATTACAATTAAGAACACAGGTCATTCGTCCATTATTTGCATAACCTATTTTTTTTTCATGTGCTAGGCCTGCTGGGCCATCCCATCATCCTCTCCTGCAGGTAGAGATGAGCGTAATGACCTAATTACGATTTTGCGAAATTTCGCGTAATTAGTGTAATTACGATTATGGCCGTAAGTACATAATCGTAATGAAGAAGGATTTCGCGAAATTTCGCGTAAGCGTAATTTTCGCGTAATTTTCGCATTACAGTCGTATCATGCCGTAATTTCGCATTAAACGCTACCGTAATTTCGCGTTAAACCGTAACGCTCCGTATAATATAAAAAAGCCGCCGACTTTAAGGGTTAATAGCAAAGCCCCCTTAAATGCTAAGAGCCTCAAATTTGGAGAATATATTAAGGAGATCAGGAGGAATAAGAGGAAATTTTTTTTTTCAAAAAGACCTTATAGTTTTTGAGAAAATCAATGTTAAAGTTTCAAAGGAAAAATGTAAACATTTAAAAACCCGCCGACTTTAACGGTTAATAGCAAAGCCTGTTTAAAGTTTAGGAACACCAAATTCCCAGGGTATATTAAGGGGATCAGTGGGAATAAGAGGAAAAAATTTTTTTTCAAAAAGACCTTATAGTTTTTGAGAAAATCGATTTTTAAGTTTCAAGGGCAAAAATGTCTTTTAAATGCGGAAAATGTCAGTTTTTTTTGCACAGGTAACAATAGTGTATTATTTTCATAGATTCCCCCAAGTGGGAAGAGTTTTACTTACTTCGTTCTGAGTGTGGGAAATATAAAAACACATAGAAAAAGTATTTTAATTGAACAAAAAACATAACCACGAAAAAAGTCCTTTAATATTCTTAATTAACCATTAATACTTACCTGTCCCTTTAAATAAATGATCCCACGCAATATCCTCGGAAATGTTCTATCAGTTACAATGTAACAAAGTTATTATGTAACAACTTTGTTACATTGTAACTACGCCGCACCCGACGCCACTCGCCGCTCAGCCGCCGCATACGCGTCCGTGCAGGACGCTAAGTCCCCGCAGCTCCCGCTGTCCACCCCGCCCACATCTGTCACCCACATGTGTGGGTGACATGTGGGAGAGGCGGGGAGGGCAGCGGAGCCGGCGGGGACTTAGCGTCCTGCACGGACCCGACAGAGCTCTGAGCTATATAGCTCAGAGCTCTGAGAAGCATCTTTGTATTTGGGCTCCAAGGGGCCCCATTGGTCCTTAGCAGACCAATGGGGTTCCTTCAAATCAGAAGGAACCCCATTGGTCTGCTAAGGACCAATGGGGCTCCTTGGAGCCCAAATACAAAGATGCTTTCGAGAGCTCTGAGCTATAGCTCAGAGCTCTGTCGGGTCCTGCAGCGCAGACGCGGAGGCGGCGGCGGCGGTGAGTGACGTCGGGTGCGGCGTAGTTACAATGTAACAAAGTTGTTATATTGTAATAACTTTGTTACATTGTAACTGATAGAACATTTCCGAGGATATTGCGTGGGATCATTTATTTAAAGGGACAGGTAAGTATTAATGGTTAATTAAGAATATTAAAGGACTTTTTTCGTGGTTATGTTTTTTGTTCAATTAAAATACTTTTTCTATGTGTTTGTGTGTTTATTTACTTTTAACTCTTAAAGGAAATGGGTAAGGGGTACTACAAGTACCTCTATACTCATTTCTCCTGGGAGGGGGGTGGGCATCTGGGGGACCCCTTTTTAAAGGGGACTCCCAGATTCCACCATGAACCCCCCACCCAGGAAATCGCGGCCTCCACCTCCACCGCCCATCGGAGGTGGAGAAGAGCCCCTTGTCCTTGGATTGGACAAGGGCTCGGAGGGGGAGGGGAAAGCTTGGCTGCCCCTCCCCTTCCGAGACCCCCCAATCCATGGACCATGCGGGCTGGTATAGTCAGGGTGCGGAGCCCCACGCGGCCGGTGCTCCGCATTCTGGCTATCCCAGCCTGCATGGGGGACAAGGGGTTAAAGAGGTCTGGGAGGGGGGACCCCACGTCGTTTTTTTTTTATATTTCCCACACTCAGAACGAAGTAAGTAAAACTCTTCCCACTTGGGGGAATCTATGAAAATAATACACTATTGTTACCTGTGCAAAAAAAACTGACATTTTCCGCATTTAAAAGACATTTTTGCCCTTGAAACTTAAAAATCGATTTTCTCAAAAACTATAAGGTGTTTTTGAAAAAAAAAATTTTCCTCTTATTCCCACTGATCCCCTTAATATACCCTAGGAATTTGGTGTTCCCAAACTTTAAGCAGGCTTTGCTATTAACCGTTAAAATCGGCGGGTTTTTAAATGTATACATTTTTACTTTGAAACTTTAACATCGATTTTCTCAAAAACTATAAGGTCTTTTTGAAAAAAAAAATTTTCCTCTTATTCCTCCTGATCTCCTTAATATATTCTCCAAATTTGAGGCTCTTAGCATTTAAGGGGGCTTTGCTATTAACCCTTAAAGTCGGCGGCTTTTTTATATTATACGGAGCGTTACGGTTTAACGCGAAATTACGGTAGCGTTTAATGCGAAATTACGGCATGAACGAAACGCGAAATTTCGCGTTGAAAATTACGCTTACGGTATTTTCAATTACGATTTTAATGGCAATTTCGCTACGCTAATTTCGCATCGTAATCGCAAATTTCGCATGCGTAATTATAGTAATGCGAAATTACGAAAATTTCAGCTCAACTCTACCTGCAGGCTGCAATTTACAGGCTTATTTCCAGCCAGCCCGAAACTTTACGTTTTTCCAAGTTGTCAAAGTGGACTTTAGAGGTCACTAAAGGCTTCAGTAGATGTCCCTGCGCCTTCCAACATGTAAAAGAGGGTTATCATTGGAATGCAGAGTATTTGGGCCCTGTAAAAAGAAGCTTCAATAAACGCACCTGATAGCTTGATGAGTTTGCCACCTCAAAACTTTCCATTCTCGCTTTTAATAAGACTTGAATATTTTTATCCAAAAATCATTTGAAAAAGAAATATGTTGGTACTCCTCTATGAAAAGAAGGAGAACTTACGATTGTCTGTGAAACTGATGAGTCATTGGACCCTATCGTTATTTATTTTTGATAGAAAAAATCTGACTTTTTTTTCAGAGTTCTGATTTTAAATTAAACTGAATGTTTTTTTTTTGTTTTTTTTAAATATATATTTTTTTAAAGTTGCACAAATTAAAATAGCATAGTCTTCCTGTTTGCATAGATATTTCAGTCAAGCGAACTTCTTGTCAATTCTGATTGGCCCACTGAAATTTGCATTCAAGGACTTATTGACATCTTCATCTCATTGGCCATGTCTAATCAGCACTTTTCAGAGGTTATGAAATTAAACAAAAAAATTGGTGGGCCTTTGGGCATTTAAACACAATACTATTTTTTAATTTTTATCAGGAAAACATTTATATTATTTTTTTTTCCAAAGTCCTGTTCCTGTATTTTTTCCCCACAATTACACTTTTTTTTTATTTACAATCACTAATAATTCCTTAGCTGTAGAATTTATCCTTATTTAGATTGAGACCTGCTCGTCCTACACGAATGTCTGATTCTTTTTCCAGGACAACTAGACAATGCAGAGCTGTTACCAACTTACCTCTTTCTGTAGCTCTCTGTGTCTAAGCTAGCATGACAGGTAATAACAGTGTCAGCTGGAAAGAGAAAGTTATACCTGAGAATGTAACATCTCATCAGCAGAGGGTCACGAAACAAAAATGTGGTATAGTGGTATCTCTTCCACAGAGGCGCTTGGCATAGTATTAGAACTGTTTTGCATATACTCCATCTTATTTCCTGAGGAAGCGAGTCACTCCCACGAAACGTATTTTACTGGAGTACGTAAATAAATTTTTTGCTGAAAATTGTCCACCACTACCTCCTCATTTTTAAACGTTTTAGATCTTTTTATTCTTCTAGTGCCTCTGTATCCATACTACATCTCTTTAGATGTTTATCTTTTCATCCATTTAATTGAAACAACGCAGAAAATAATTATTACTGATGTTGCTATTTTTTTACTTATAAAATTCTCACAATTACAGAATGTAACAGAGAGCACACGTTACAGATTTACCTACACAACAGCAACATACAATGACATAGTAACATAAGAGGACCCTGTCCAACCAAACTTACAAAGTGATCCGGAAACCGGAATGCCAGACTTTTATTTCCTAAGCCGATGAAATAAGTAGATGAGTTAGAACACAGGGATGTTCCATCCACCAGAGAGTGGAGTGTTGCCATGGTTACTGGGAAGAATAATTTGGCATGTCTGTGACATCGTAGCTGGCTACTGACTAAATTGGAAAGGTCTTTTTTAATAACATTACACTGCAAAATGGCTTGTTTAAGAATAGTATTTGTAATACATATGACATTTATATTTTTAATGGAAGAGAAGTGGAGCCAAGCTTTAGCAGGTACAATTATCTGTATGATGCTTTCTATAGTAACCTCATCCTTGGCATTCTAAATTAGGGTCTTCAAAAATTCTTAGTTAAAAAATGAAGTATTTCTGAAAGCAGAGAAATAAACTGGAGTAAAAAAAAAGTTTTTCAAGGACAAATCTGCAGGCACTGGAATGTCTTTGGAAATGATGACTTGGTGTCAAGAGTATGATAAACATGTGATATCATAAACAAGCAAAGCTGACACCTCCTGCAGAAGGGATACATTTTGATTGGTTAAAGTGAACCTCCAGACTAAAAATCTACTCAGCATCACTGAAAAGGCTTGGTGTTTCTTTAACAGTTTTACAGCATCAGAACTTTATTTTTCTTACCCAAGCCTCATTTTTAGCTGCACAGAAGAAATCTGCCCGGGCATTTTTCCCCTGATGCTGTGCAAAAGCATGATGGGATTTCTGATGTTGTTGTTCTCCTTCTGCTGTTTTGGCGTAAAGTTTTTGTTTTTTTTTTAATTTGAAATTTGAATCCAGCATGCGCAGCTGTTAGGGGTGATCAGGACACAGGACAGTTGGAACTGTGTCTCATGCGCCCTGTCACCTCCTTTCAACCAAAAAGATGGCTGCCCCCATGAAAAAGATGGCTGCCCCCATGAAATCACAAACATTTGCTTGTACTTTTATAACAGGGTGGGTAAGAGATTATATTACCTATTTTAATTAACATAACTAATGTAACTTAAAAACAGTATGTTTGTTGACGCTGAAGTTCCCTTTAAAGTTTCATAAAAAATTAACGTGTGTTCATATAGGACCTATGGAGGCAGACAAATTGACTATATAGCTAAAGGAGTCACACTTCTGGAACACACCTTTATAGATGCAAGGAAAGTCAGAAAACCTGATCTGTATACTTGGGGCCTATTTCCACTGCACCCGAAGCTGGGTAGAATCTGCAGCATTTCCTTGCATGAGAGGGAAACGATGACTATTTCATCAGTTGCTTGCCTTCCAGATTGCACCATGGTGCGAGTATGGATGACATGCTGCAGATTTCTGCAGCACAGCTTACCGATTCAGGCTGTGGCTACTCAACAGGAGCCACGGCCAAATTGGAAACGGGTGCAGCTCTCTAGTGGAAACCGTCGCTTAGACCAATTCAGACATGTCTAAAGTCCAGTCCGGGGGCCAAATGCGATCAGTCAAGCCATTTCTGGTGGCCCCCGAACCTTTCTACAGTCTTTAATTCACATGGACTTCAGCCCATAGCTGCAGTGCCGCATGCAGGAGCCAGCAGCGGTAACAGCCGCTGATTAGCAGCTGCCCCTGTGCTAACTGCACATGGTATATTGGTTATCTCCCGTATAAATGTTTTGGCAAAATGTCACAGGTGTAGTGTACCTAACGGCAATCGGCAAAAATTGTGTTTAATTTCACTAGTTCGGCCCCCTAGCACTCTCAAGAAGGCGATATGGCCCTTGGCCTAAAAAGTTTCACCAACCCTGGTCTAAGGAAATGATTTTGAAAGCATGGCAGAAGGAGATGAAGATGACAGCTTCCATAGATACTCGAACTACTTTTTAGTAGTGGCAAAGAATACACTGTTTGCAAAGTACATTGTGGTAGATGTTTTACTTTGAAGCTTTTTTTAGTTTTCACTCAATCATGAGTCACCAGTACCTAATAAACATAGTCAAAGTCATTGTTGTGGGTCACTGCTTCCCTGTCTAGCAGTAAGATTGTGGTATACAGCCTTACCACCTCAGAGGCACGGCTTCTGTCAAAAATAGGGCTCTACTGATACTGAATACCAGCAAATCCCAATGATTAGATAATAATCCAACTAAGACTTGACTGTTCATGCTCTTCCCCTTTCCCAACTGCCTGACCTCAGCACCAATCCAGGGGCATGGACATGACATCCTGCTAGCACCAGAGAGGTGGAGGCTTTGCTTGGGGTGAAAGGGGTATTGCAAGGGCAAAAGGGGAAGTGGCTGTACTCCGGAACCAGCAAGTCCAGTCAAACAGAGGGTGCACTGAGGACCAACATAGTCTATGTGGTGATAGAGGCTCTGTTGAATGTGTTGGAAGAGTTGGAAGCTAGTAACATCCTCCATTTTGCCTCTGCCTTGGTCTAGACCAGACCAGACTAGCAGTACGCAGAGCTCCCTCTCGCGCCTGGAAGACAGAGGTAAGTTCCCGCTGCAGCATGTCACCCGCAAAGCTTAATTCTGGAGGGGGTAGGGCGAACAAGGGGGAGCCCCAAGGTGAGGGAAGTGGGGGGAGATTGCCCCCATTCCCCGCCACTGTGCCCACTGCTCCCCTTTGCTGCACTGCCTCCCCTCCTGCTGGGGGACACCTAAAGTCCTGGCTACCTATTCTGGGGATACCAATAGATCTAACTACATATTCTAGGGACATCTATACACCTGGCTACCTATTCTGGGGCCATCTATACACCTGGCCACCTATTCTGGGGACATTTATACACATGGCTACTTATACTGGGGACACCTATATACCTAGCTACCTATTCTGGGGACAGCTATACGCATGGCTACCTTTACTGGGGACACCTATAGACCTGGCTACCTATTCTGGGGACATCTATACACCTGGCTACCTATTCTGGGGACATCTATACACCTGGCTACCTATTCTGGGGACACCTATAGACCTGGCTACTTATACTGGAGACACCTATAGACCTGGCTTCCTATTCTGGGGACACCTATAGACCTAGCTACCTATTCTGGGGACATATACTGTATACACATGGCTACTTCTACTGGGGACACCTGTAGACCTGGCTACCTATACTGGCAACACCCATAGACCTGGTTACTTCCACTGGGGACACCTATAGTCCTGGCTACCTATACTGGGGCTGCCTATTTTGGGGGAACTGCTGTCAGATTATCTGTATTTTTGGGGAACTGCTGCTTCCAGATTACGTGTATTTCGGGGAATCGCTGCCAGATTGTGTCTGTTGGGGGGACCCCTGCTGCCAGATTACATGTATTGTGGGTGATCCGCTGCCAGATTACGCGTATTTTGAGGAACTGCTTCCAGATTATCTGTATGTTTGGGAAACTGCTGCTGCCAGATTACGTCTATTTTGTGGGAACCACTGCCAGATTATGTGTCTTTTTGGTGAAATGCTGTCAGATTACATCTATTTTTGGGGGATACACTACGGCAGAGCTCAAACTTCCCCGGCAGACCATTTACACTATTGCTAGGTCATGTCTATTTGGGCCCAACCATGACCACACCCACATTCTGCTGCATGACCATGCCCATTTTTCAGCGGGGGGTTTTGGGGTGAGTCCACTCACCTCTTTTCCCAGGACTAGACCACTGTGCTGGACAATCAGATGCAGCCTTTCTTGGGAGCGCTGCCACCTCCCATTGCTATTTAGAGAGGTGTGTGCTGTTGAACTGGCTAATCTTTTTGTTACCATGCACATCTTTGAAGGTTAGCCTTAAAGGGAACCTTAACTGAGAGGGATATGGATGTTTCCATTTAAACAATACCAGTTGCTTGTTAGTCTTGCTGATCTCTTTGGCTGCAGTAGTGGCTGAATCCCACACCTGAAACAAGCATGCAGCTAATCCAGTCTGACTTCAGTCAGAGCACCTGATCTGCATGCTTGTTGAGTGGCTGTGGCTAAAAGTATTAGAGACACATGATCAGCAGGAGAGTCAAGCAACTGTTATTATTTTAAAAGGAAAAATCCATATCCTTCTCAGTTTAGGTTCCCTTTAAGGAGTAACTGTAATAAAAATACCGCTTATAATTGCTTATTTTTTACAATATTTATTTATAAATTGTTTTGTCAGTCTTTTCCCTTTGTAAATTCTTTCCTCACTTTGATTTACATTCTGAAATTTATTACAGGTGGAGACATCTTTAGTCCTGTCAGGTGCAGCCCTGTGGAATGTTTTTATACGCTATGTTCCTGTACCGAAGGTAGTAATAATAACACATTCCATTATTTGCCTCTTTAAAGAGAACCCGAGGTGTGTTTAAAGAATGTTATCTGCATACAGAGGCTGGATCTGCCTATACAGCCCAGCCTCTGTTGCTATCCCAAACCCCACTAAGGTCCCCCTGCACTCTGCAATCCCTCATAAATCACAGCCATGCTGTGAGGCTGTGTTTACATCTGTAGTGTCAGTCTCAGCTGCTCCCCCGCCTCCTGCATAGCTCCGGTCCCTGCCCCTGTCCCTTCCCTCCAATCAGCAGGGAGGGAAGGGATGCAGGCGGGGACTGGGGTTCTGCAGGAGGCGGGGAGAGCAGCAGACTGACACTATAGAGATAAACACAGCCAGCTCTGACAAGCTGTTTGTCAGCAGCGTGGCTGTGATTTATGAGGGATTGCAGAGTGCAGGGGGACCTTAGGGGGGTTTGGGATAGCAACAGAGGCTGGGCTGTATAGGCAGATCCAGCCTCTGTATGCAGATAATATTCTTCAAACCCACCTCGGGTTCTCTTTAATACTATAGTTCACCATTACATTTTATTACTGCATCCAATTAAGATGCAATTGCAGAAAAAAACCAAGTAAAATGAATGTGCAGAAATATTTATTTTTTGCAGTATGAAGACTAGAAGTACCTGCTAGAGCAGATCACAGGTCCTCAGCTCCTCACCACAATCAGATCATTTCTCCTTTCACTCTCCTCTGTCCTTCCCTTCTCTCCCTGGCAGTATAAGCCCACCCCTGCAAGTCATGTGATACATACAGTGACCTTGGGGGAGAGGAAGAAGGATGCAGGTTGTTGGCAGTAAGGCACTGGCCACCTTAGATTAGCTGTTTTTATATTGCAACAATGTATTGTTTTTACATTTTTTGTAACTCCTTTTTATAATTGCATTTTTTATTAAAATAGTGAAATTACTTTAAGGTCTGTAAGGATAAAGATCAGGTAAACAGTGACACACAAGGGGGGAGGGGGCTGTTGGTCGGTATGTACATTTCTAAGGGGTACATAACAATGCCCAATACCATATGGTAATACACTTATACGGGGTAAATATAAATCATATAAGCCAGAGACAAATGCCTTATATATATGCATATTTTATGTGTGACTACATCTGCGTCCAAATCAGGGAGATAAATAGAATGCATAATGCAATTAATGCACAGATTAAAAATAGGCAATCCAAACCACAAAGCTAGTCAATAATAGAACATGGCCCCAGGAGAAAATAAATATATGCAGGCTTTACGTGAAATCAAATGATGCAAGGATAACATAAGATGCACATAAGGATGATAGTAAGTGAGGGAAGGCCTTTAATCAACATACACGGCGCTGCTACTGGCTGGGGAATGGCGTTTACTATCATCTCCTTATAGACGGTCAATTTTATCATTGCGGCTCAGTTTTTTCAAAGCACGGAGAATACGCAATACGGTTCTATACCGGCCTTTTCTTTGAGCAGATATTCCATCGGCGGGATAGGTTTAGATTATTTACTCATGTCTGTTGTCAAGTGTATCACCTGTTATGACAGTTCTTCATCCTTTTAGAGTTATTAAAAACTTTTTAGCGGCCATCGAATACATTAGTCTGACTTTTTTTTTAAACAAATTCATCTTACTTAAATGTTTTGCACCAAACTTAGATTATTTCTTGCAAATATATTCCTGTGGCTCATTAAGAGTTTAAACAAGTTTTGAAAGACACAGAATATATTTTTAGGCTTATAGTATCCAACACATGACCTACAACACAGAGTAAGTCCTTATGAGAATTAGGTAAAAAGCCCAACGTGTCTCCAAGGTCATGTGTTTTTGAATTCTGTTACGACTTCTTTTATAGATTTCCTGGGTTAGGGAATTACAATTAAATATACAATATAATTAAATATAAAAACAAAGCATTCCTTTATTTTTCAGTATCAGTCATAGCAATGCTAATTTAGGCCATACAAGGAGCTTGCAGAGTATGCAATCATGCCTTCTTTACTGTATTTATGTTAAATTCTGATGGCGGACTAAAAATTGCACAAAATACATGAAATGTTTTGAATTCACGTGTACATTTCATGTCTACATAAACGATTTCTGAGGGGCAATTCAGTATGGGGACGAAACGACATTGCAGGGATATCAAAATAATTAATCTAATTTTAAATTCTAAAAAAAAAAAAAACATGGCACGCATAAATTATGTGCATAATTATAAGAAAGAGCTTAAGAGACAGATTACATTTTAATGTCCAGATTGTATGCAAATGTATGCAAGGGGTAATATAACTGTGTCTATCAAATATTTATTTTAAAATATGTATACTTATGAATATAAGTAGATCAGAAGATTTTTTATGCATTTCAAATATATATATATATATATATATATATATATATATATATATATATATATATATATAGATAGATATATATATATATATATATATGATCCTGCTAAGAGAGAAAGGTCATGACATTTTCTCACTTGTACTGGAGATCTTCTCTATAGTTCAACTACATTTAATATATAGATGATGCGATCACCAGGGTGGGCAATTTTTGATTTATATTGACTTATCTGCAGACATAATGCCATGGCAATGTGATATTAATAATATATTTGTAATGTCATATTATTTACAGCATTTAAATATAATTGATTTTGGACTAAACTAAAAATACACATTTAACTTTTACTCAGATCATAATATATGCAATCAGAGATATTTCCTATGTAATATTCACTTAATACAGCATTTAAAAGGATGAATGATTGATAAACAGGTATAAAGTGTCATTAAATGCTTTTTTTAAGATGTCCCTAAAAAAAAATAAAAAATCTTAAAAGCAGTATTATATTTTTGTGATTTCTTCATTGTGAACTGATCCAATGAAAAGCCTCAAAGCAATGATATTATAGGATGGACATTTAAGTTGTAGCTGTGATTTAGTAGACCTATGCATTTAAATAAGTCTGAGCTACATGGATATCTGTATGTGTTCTTTTTATCTCTCCCCCATCATTTATCAGAAAGGTGATCCTTGGAACAGCTTCAGATATATCAGTGTTAACCCTTCAGGTCCTTCGAGGAAGCCCCATGCAAGCTGTGAGCCAGTGTGACGCCAGCTATAGGAGGCAAGTGCCACAGAGGTTAAATTATGTGCTTACAGAAATGCATACTCAGGGTAAAAAAAAAAAAAAAAAAAAAGACTTAATGCAAAAGCTGTCCCTTCAAGGAGAGGCTTGCGTAATGACTGAGACAGCTTACTAATCGTCAGTATGTCAGTATCAGCACCTCTCCATTGTTTTACAAAATGTGATGCTGAACTTTGTTTGCCCAGAAAAAGCGAGTGCAGATTTATTTGTGCATGCGTGTGTGCATGTAGCCGTGTGTATGTATATATAGATATAGATATTTAAAAAAAAAAAAAACAGACAAAAAAAAAAAACAAAAACAGGATATGTGATGGACTGGATGGAGATATATTACTATTTTTATAACATTATCTGGATTTTTTGCTATCTTCTGTCTTAAATAATATACACGCCATGTCCTTCTTGGAAGCCAGTGAGTTAAAAAATGTATTTCTCCCCCCCGGAATGTAAAATCCCCTAAATATATAGGAGGCGTCACGAGGAAAACGCTACCCAGCATGGGAGGACCGGTGTAAAGAAATTAACATTAGGAGAGATTTTCTACCATATCATAGCGCAGCTAAACCTATAGCTATATTTTCTTTGTGTGCCTTTGTCTGTCTCGGCGAGGCTTCAGCCCCCACTGCTACCACCACGGTAGGATTTTTACAGCCACGACGTGCTTTAAGTGTTATTAAAAATGGCGGGTTCGCTCACATATACCTAAATTGCGTGCGCCAAATGAGGTGAGCCGGATAATTAGGCCGCCTCATTTTTTTTTTTCTAAACGCGAGTTTGCATTATTTAACTTCTCTTAGGTACCGGGCCAATATCAGACTAATATATTAGAATAATTTAAATTAAAAAGAAAAAGCATGAAGGAATGTTGATAAAACAATGCATTAAGTTTTAGATTGCTTTTTTGTTTGTTTGTTTTTGTTTTGTTTTTGAGGTTTGTGCTCTGACAGCCTGCTAAGCTTTACAAAATGGCTGATGCTCAAAATGGCTGAAAATATTTAGACGTGGCAGAGTGACCTAGTTTTTGGAATTAGTGAGAATTCAACTAAAAAAAAAAAAAAATAGAGCGGGGGATATTTATGCCTGAGGAGCTTGTAAGGATTGGCGGAACGCATCTGCCACTATAAAGGGACGCGTTATGTACTCTAGACTATAGGAGACACACAAGGAATGTACGATATCGTGGAAAAGTCAAGGCAAGTCTACATTTAAACCTGCCTTGCCTGATTATTAATACGCTTGATATCTTCCATTCCCTCGATACAAGATGTACAATTTTTTTTTTATATTTTCATACAAAAATATATGGGCACTGTACCTGATACACTATGAATTGGTTTTGTGCAATTTTTTTGCCTATTGTCCTCAATATTATTTTTTAGTACCATAGGTAAATGGGCAAAACAAATGAAATGAGATGTGCTATAGCACAGGATTTTTTTTATAACCAAATCAGTGGTGAAGAAGCCGCCTCCTTCTTTAATTTTGCTTAGGGTTTTAGCACGTCACAGATTTAAAGCTTTTAATCGCCTCTTAACAGCTCGGAATGAAACAACAGAGCAGGAGAAAAGTTGTCAACTCTTTTGTACGGCCATCGAGCTTAAGTGATGAGCCCACCCCCCACTCAAAGTATTAACACATTAAGAAATTACAACCTAAAACTCTAAAAAAAAAATTAAAAAAAATCTGATTGACCAAAATTCTCCAGGCCCATATGGCACGGCATCTGTGCGGCTTCCTCAGTGAAAGAATCAGCATCCCCTTTAATGGTCTCATGCATGATACCTCCCTTGAGATTGCCAATATGAGCTAAGTATTAAGTCTTAGGTTCCAGATGAGTTAAGATCAGCTGAATGTCATTCAATAATTCCATTGACCCTTTTAGAGCTGGAAGAGTTTTTTCTTTTTGTCATTCTGGTCTGTAGTCCCCTCCGATTTATTTCATTTGGTACGCTCCAAAGACATGGAGTATTTGTCATGGCAAAGCGTTATTGTTCCTGGGTATCGATATACGTTTATTGCTGTATGCCAGGAAAGCACCCACGCACACACACACATACACACTCACACACATACACACACACACACACACACACACACACGCTCACACATACACACACTCACACACACACACGCACACACACACACACACACACACACACACATATACACACAGACACACGCATGCACGCACACACATATACACACACACACACACGTACACACACGTACACACACATACACACGCATGCACACACACATACACACACATACACACACTCACACACATACACGCACAGACACGCACGCACACACATATACACACACACACAACCACGTACACACACATACACACACTCACACACATATACACTCACACACACGCCCACACATACACACAAACATACACAAACACATACACACACATACATACACACACACTCATACATGCGCACACACACACACACAAACACACATACACAGACACATGCACGCATACACACACGCACACACATACACACTCACACACACACATACACACACGCTCACACACACACACTACACACACACACACTCACACACATACACACGCACACACACGCACGCACACTCACACACACTCCTACACTCACATACAATCACACACATACACACACGCTCACACACTCACACACAATTACACACATAAACACACGCACACACACACACACACACACACACACACACACACACACACACACACACACACACACACACACACACACACACACACACACACACACTCACACTCACTCACACACACACACATACACACTCACACACACACACAAACACACACTCACTTACACACACACACACAAACACACACACACACACACACATATATATATATATATATATATAAACACACGCATATATATACACACACAGACACACACATATATACACACACAGACACACACATATATACACACACAGACACACAAGCATACACACACACAAACACATACACACACACACACACACACACACACACACTCACACACATACACACTCACACACATACACACTCACACACACACACACACGCACACACCTACCTACCTGTATGTTTGTGTTCAGATTATTTATGTTATCTGTGCATACAGTCCTGCTTTTTTTAAGACAGCCTAATCCTGTAAGTCCCTCTAACCAGAAGAGCTTACACTCTAATATTGACAGCATGCACAAACATGTAAAATTGCTCCAGGGTCCTACTCTGCAAAGGAAGAATGCTATCTATCTATCTATCTATCTATCTATCTATCTATCTATCTATCGATCTATTTATCACATATAAGTTTACGTGTGTGGTTTTGTAGCACTTATTAACCCTCTACAAATTTCAATACTTGCCCTCCGCATTTAACTTACTAGTTGCCAACCCCGCCAAGCTGTTTACCTTCTGAGTGGCTCTACACTAACTGCGAAATATCATACAAAACAGTCCAGCGTAGCTTTTTCTTTACAGGTTTACATTTATCTCCCCCTGTTACTCTCAATATAGACAACCGTGCACAGATATCGATAAAAATTCCATCACGTCGTATTTTTTTCCCAGGGTACCCTTACACAATCAGCCCATGTTTTATTCTACCGCTGCGCAACGGCAGCGAGATCCTCCCTGCAAGATATTTGGCTATCGATTTCATTTCAAAAATCGATTTGTTTATTCCCAGTGCGTTCTATCACGTCCCGTACCCTCATTCCAATCTCGTGCAGTTACATTCATCATACTGACGGCCCCGCTCCTGCCCTGTGTGCGTATGTGTGTGTGTACATTTATGTAATATAAGGAACGCCAGCACTCCCTATGCAGCAAATAGATAGGCAGACATTTTACCGCAAGGGGGGAAAAATAGCATATTACACCATCCTGACTCCTTCTCTCTCTCTCTCTCTCTCTCTCTCTCTCTTCTTCTTCTCCTCCTCAGCTGTTTAAAATTCATAGGTGGTGGTGGTGGTGATGCGTGGGGGTGTTCACATGACTTGTGCTGTGCATGCAAGTCTCAGTAATTGATGAAGAATAGAATAGCGAAAACATCATTTGCATGAGTGGTGGGTTATTTTGGGCTAACACATGCAAATTCTTCTTTGTGGACAGGTATTCTGCATATATGTATATAGATCACACAGGGGGCGAGGAGGGGAATTATGGAGCGCTATGCAGTAGAATTCCTACACTGCCTTTGCTGCATTGCACCGAATCCTAAATGCTCTCCGTGTGACGGCTGTATATAGGTTTCTATTTATTTATATTTTTGCCCGCGTCGGTCACAAATCGCAGCATTAATTCCGCTGCTTCTGTAACTAAGAAAATATATAATAAAAAAATAGTAAGATGATGTAGAATATACACTATATATATATATATATATATATATATATATATATATATATATATATATATATATAATTTTTTTCATTTCACTATTTTTTTTGTCGCTCTATTTCTAAATAAAGCATTTGCCTTGTAAAAAAAAAAAAGTTAAATAAATAAAAAATGACACTTGCATTGTAAAAAATGATCACTGTGTCATCAGGGGGGCTTTTCTTGTGTTGGGTGGGGGGATGTTAGAGTGACAGCACTGCAGAAATTGTCATCTGTCACCACGGATCTGAGCTGCCCACATTTTATACTAGATGTGCCATGCAGTCAGAAGAAAGACTTGATTTTTTCTTTACCCCCCACCCCCCCCCCCCCATCCTTTCTTTTGACACAGCCTTGCTCTGAACAGCAGAAAACCCATAATTCTCTGCTGTCTACATAAACACACTCCTATCTCCATCTTGCAGACTCCATTTTGTTTGTAGCTAAATCATACAGGAAAGGTTCAAGGTTGCAGGTTCCGTATCATTCAATGAGACACTTCATTTTCTCCCTTTTGTCCCCGGCACAATGGTTGCGTCTGGCGAGGCTCGGTAGAGGTGCACGTTTTGTGCTAATAACGCTATAACGACCTTTAAGACAAATCGGGGCGTCACCATCATTAGTGGGAGGGGGGATTTAGAGGGGATAAGAGAAGGGTCTGCATCTGATTAATTCAGGGTGGGGCCCCTTGAAATTCAGTCCATCTGCCGGGGCTCTGGAGGGGGGGGGGGGGGGGGGGGTGGCAGAAGAGGCTGCTGTTTGACATGGCTTCCACAACGCGCGTGTTCAGCTGAAGATAACATATTCCATCAAGGCTTCGCTCGCCTCTCGTGGGTGTTAATAATGCATAGGTATAAGAAAAGGCTTGCAGCGTTTACTGCCTGCATTCGCAGTAATAACAGGAGGGGGGAGACTTCTATAGACCACCATTGTCACCGCCGTGGATTTCTGACAAGAGAATATCATACGTGTTAAACTGGTAGAATTTTGATTCCGTTGTAAAAAGACGTAAAAAAAGCGAATATAGACTTAAAGCCAAAACACAGTAAGAAATCTGATATTTCAGGGACTGTTATACTTCCCCCATTTAAAAAAAACAAAACACCTGCCCAATTAAAATGTACGATTTAGATTTACTCCGCCTCACGTAAAGCAAAAGAATAAATAGGTAATTTCCCAATTCAGGAGAATGCAACTGTTCGATATAATTAATTTACCGATTCTGTGGATGGTCAAGTTGGGATGATTAACTAAAACTGAAGAACCATGGATAATTGATGGGATTCTGCAAATTTAAGGACAGTATTTTGTTTTTGGAAAAATTGTTTCTAATTGCTCGACAAAGGTTTGCTGCCCTGGCCTGGGTCACATCCAAACACAGCGGGGATTGCTGAAAGTTAGAAAACAACAACTGGGGCTACTGAAGTTAGAAAATTAGTATTTGTGCGATTGCAAGATTTTTTTTTAATCCCATTTTAGATACAGGTTATATTATACAGTACACAATTAATATACTGCTTACAAGACTTCTCTTGGTCCACTCTTCTCTTCTGAAACTCCCTCTCTAAACTCGATCGCCACTCACCCACGCTTACCCTTTTTAGGTGCAACTTGAAAACTCACCTCTTCAGGCAAGCATACTCTCTTACCTAGGATACTTGGGCCACTGACCACCATTTCTGCCATCTCATACACAGCTTCCCTTTACCTACTGCTGCTGATCCCAGACAATACACATCGCTGTCAGCGAGTGTTAGAGGAGCCAGACTCCCACTTCCTATGCAGGAACTTTTGCACAGCAACAGACAGATCTTTGCCACAGAGCAAATATTGCCTTGATAAAGGGGTCCTACGTGGCTCCGAAACATTGGCCATATTTTTTACATGGAACCAATAAAAATTGATATTTGGATGTGCCAGCTTTTTTCCTTGTTGAATCCCTTTGCCTACTGTTCTATCCCTTATCCCATTAGAATATAAGCCCAATTGGCCAGTAGGGCCGGAGCTACCATAGGAAAAAATGGGCAATTGCCCCAGGACCCCAGAGCCTGTAGGGTCCGCCAAGTTGTCCCTCCCCCATCTTAACTGTTGCTCCCCAGGGACTCTGCAGAGTATGTTAAGTTGGGAGGTGATTGGGGGAGGATCAGCAGCCATCTCAGGGGCCCAGGAGGGAAATTTAGCTGCGACAAAGGGCCTCTAATGATGCTTTTTGGGCGGGGGGTGTCTGTTGGGGGGCCCCCAGGCAAATTTTGCCCTAGGGCCCAATTGTTACTTGAACCGGCCCTGTTGGCCAGGGCCCTCTTTTCTCTCTCTTTGTCTCTCAATGCTGTGTAATGTGATTGCATTTCTTCCACCCCTGATCCTGAGTCCGCACACACCTTTGAATAATGTTGCTTGTCGGGGATCAGCACCTGATCCCCTTGGGCGACGTCGCTGGGCCAGATGCAACATACACATGACAGCGGTGGAGCTGACGACACGCTGTGATGCTATGTGGGAGGGAAGGGGGGTACACGACGTGTGGTGCGTGCGTGACGTCACTTTACAGGCGGGGGAACGGCTCAAACAATGGGATTAGTGGGGGATTGGCGCCACTGGGGTTGAGTAGATCCGCCCAGTGGATCACTCGTGGGTTGGGGATAGGTGGCTGCTGTATGCACGCCTGATTATCAGCTGGCATGGTCGTTATTGCTGCCTCAGCCAACTTAAAGAGGAACTCCAGTAAAAATAATGTATTAAAAAAAGTGATTCATTTGTACAATAATTATATATAAATGATTTAGGCCTCGTTCACATCTATGCAGCGCAGATGGCCGTGCGATCGGAACACAATGCGTACGATCACACGCCATCTGCGCCCCTACTCGCTGCATTGCTGATCTCATGTATTGACAGTAAATGGGTCAGCTCTGCGCTTGCGGGCAGAATGCATGCAGCAGTAGGCAAGCGCATCATAGCGCATCGTACTGCTGCGCAGTGCCTTTGATGTGTCACCACGTCATATGTGATTCCAAACGCACACGGAAGCGCGTATGATGTGAACGAGGCCTTGGTCAGTGTTTGCTCATTGTAATAACTTTCCTCTCCCTGATTTACATTCAGACATTTATCACATGATGACATTTTTACTGCTGGTAGGTGATGTCAGCGGAAGGAGATGCTACTTGCTTTTTTTGGCAGTTGGAAACAGCTGTTGTTTCCCACAATGCAACAAGGCTCCCACAGTGTGATGTCAGGACCTCAGTGCTGTGAGGCGCGGACATAACACTGTGGGAGGGGTTTCACCACAATATCAGCCATACAGAGCCCCCCTGATGATCTATTCCAGAAAAGTTAAAGATTTCTCATGTAAAAGGGGGTATCAGCTACTGATTAGAATAAAGTTCAATTCATTGTTATGGTTTCTCTTTAAGTCAAGCGTGTGTACGGGCCTTAAAATCTATAGTTGATTTGTTCACTGCATCATTATCTATAATCCACCATTGTCTTGTATTGTTAAAGGACAACAGGCCTGAGTGGGATATGGAGTCTGCCATATCTTTTTCCTTTTAAACAATGCAAATTGCATGTCTGTCTTGCTGATCCTCTGCCTGTATTTAAAGAGAATCTGTATTGTTAAAATCACTCAAAAGTAAACATACCAGTGCGTTAGGGGACATCTCCTATTACCCTCTGTCACAATTTCGCCGCTCCTCGCCGCATTAAAAGTGGTTAAAAACAGTTTTTAAAAGTTTGTTTGTAAACAAACAAAATGGCCACCAAAACAGGAAGTAGGTTGATGTACAGTATGTCCACACATAGAAAATACATCCATACATAAGCAGGCTGTATACAGCCTTCCTTTTGAATCTCAAGAGATCATTTGTGTGTTTCTTTCCCCCATGCACTGAAGTTTCAGGCTGCTCTTTTCTTCCTGCAAACAGCTTTGCCCTTGTTTGTAATTCCTCAGTATGTGAAAGCCCAGCCAGCTCAGAGGATGATTTATCCAGCTTGTAAAAGATAAGAGAGAGAATAGAGAAGCTGCTCTAATCCTAAATAACACACAGGCAGTGTGCATAAAGGGGAGTTCATAGCAGAACCACAACACTGAAGAACTTGGCAGCCTTCCAGACACAGGCCGACAAGTCTGACAGGGGAAAGATACATTGATTTATTACAGAGACTGTGATAGCAGAAAGTGCTGCAGTTAGCCAGAACACATTAGAATAGCTTTTGGAACTTGTAGGATGATAAAAAACAGGATGCAATTTTTGTTACGGAGTCTCTTTAAGGCATAGATGTTGAACAAACATACAAATCAGATGTTTTAGTGTACCAGAGCTGAAGTAAATGAAAAGTTTTATACATACCTGGGGCTTCCTCCAGCCCCATCCGCTCCCATCGCTCCCACGCCGCCGTCCTCTGCTGCCCGCAGCTACGAGAACCGGGTCCCCGCACTTCCGTCACTCAGAGCCAGTCTACACAGGAGAAGTGCGCGCTTGGCTCAACATTGTACCATGTATGGGCACCTTTAGGGTTCTTTCTTGGAAAGTCCACAGTAAAACACAAATGCCAATACTTTTCAAAGGACTGGTAAAACGTAACTTTTCATAAACACAATAGTATAGCACACCGGGTTTACAATACATGTTACTCCCTCCCCCAGAGTTTTATCAGTACATAAAACTGGCTACCAATTAACCAGAGGATCCAGCTCAAGCTCTTAGCTGAGACCTACAAAGCTCTCCACAATCTCTCTCCCCTGCACATCTCGTGAGGAGATACCAATTCAACCGCAATCTCAGATCTGCACATGGCCTTCTATTGTCCTCCTCTAGATTTACCTCCTTGCATTTATGTATACAAGATTTCACATGTGCTTCACCCCTCCTCTGGAATGCCCTTGCACAATACATCTGACTGTCACTCTCCAACCTTTGACATCTTTAAACGCTCCCTTAAAAACTGACTTTTTCCAATGAGAATTTGCTCTAACTTAGGCCACTTCCCCTTTGACCTAAGGTCAAGTTGAACTCCTACTAGATAACCTAAACATGCACTGCCGATGGGTATGATTATAGTATAGTACCCCACCTCTTGTTCTCCCCCATTCCATTAGATTGTAAGCTCGTAAGAAGGGCTGTTTCTTGGGCAGTGAGGGCGCGGTGACCACCCTGGGTGCAGACCGGCAAGTAGAAAAAGGGGGCGCAGGCAGTAGGACATAACCGCTAGGCGGAAGGGACATGTGGTGCAGCCGAATGGAAGAAGAAAGAAGAACACCAACACGATCACCTTCCTTGACTCCTCCTGGGTGTCCTGCGGCTGCCTGCGTCTGACGTCCATTCATCATCATGTCACCACCGCGTGATGACACCTGATGTCCTGTAGCGGTACTGCAGGCTGTCAGTGCGCGGCGCACATGGAGGAGTCGGCTTGCCGGGGCTCTCTTCTCCTGTGTGTACTCCTGGTCTCTGCTTCCTCCTGGATGAGCAGCTGGTCACTAATAAGTAGACAAGCAGATCTACTTGTCACCTGTGGCTGTGTGACTGTCCCTAAAGAGCAAGGGTCCGCGAGTCCACCGGGGAGGGGGGGCGTGGGCACAATTTTTACACCCTCGCCCTGGGTACAATGTAGCCTAGAAACTGCCCAGCTCTCCCCCTTTTGTGTCTTGGAATTTGTTATACATTTTATTCATCGTGTTACTTTTGTCACTGTAATTGCCAATTTTGTATTTTTTACTAATTCTGTATTTTGTATATTGGTGTATACCATTGTCTGTATTATCATGTATGCCCATGTTTGTTTCTTACTCACCAGGGGGGTCCTAGGGTTAGGCACCACCAGGGGGATCTTAGGTTTAGGCACTACCAGGGGGTGCTTAGGGTTAGGCACCACCAGGGGATCTTAGGTTTAGGCACCACCAGGGGGGTGCTTAGGGTTAGGCACCACCAGGGGAATCTTAGGTTTAGGCACCACCAGGGGGGTGCTTAGGGTTAGGCACCACCAGGGGAATCTTAGGTTTAGGCACCACCAGGGGGGTGCTTAGGGTTAGGCACCACCAGGGGGATCTTAGGTTTAGGCACCACCAGGGGGGTGGTTAGGGTTAGGCACCACCAGGGGGATCTTAGGTTTAGGCACCACCAGGGGGGTGCTTAGGGTTAGGCACCACCAGGGGGTGGTTAGGTTTAGGGACCACCAGTGGGGGTCTTAGGTTTAGGCACCACCAGAGGGGTGGTTAGGGTTAGGGACCACCGGTGGGGGTCTTAGGGTTAGGCACCACCAGGGGGGTGGTTAGGTTTAGGGACCACCAGTGGGGGTCTTAGGTTTAGGCACCACCAGAGGGGTGGTTAGGGTTACGTACCACCAGTGGGGGTCTTAGGGTAAGGCACCACCAGGGGAAGATTCTGTGTGAGAGTAGGGTTTGGTTAAAGGAAACCAGAGAGGAATAATTAAGTCATTTATACATACCTGGGGCTTCCCGCAGCTGCAGAAACCCTAATCGCTCCCACGCCGCGGTCCTCAGCTTCCTCCGTTCGACGGTGCGGGTCCCGTCCTTCCAGGGGGCGTGGCCAGCCTACGCCAGTGAAGTGCGCTGTTTGCGTATCTCTCCAGCAGCCGCTGGAGAGGTACGCAAGGAGCGCACTTCAGCTACGATCGACTGGCCAGTCGGGCTGAAGTGACGGGACCCGCACCGGCGAACGGAGGAAGCTGAGGACCGCAGCGTGGGAGCGATTAGGGTTTCTGCAGCTGCGGGAAGCCCCAGGTATGTATAAATAACTTTTAACTATTCCTCTCTGGTTCTCTTTAAGCTGTATTATTGAATAATGAAAAGGTTTATAAAGTAAATAGCTTTTTGTTTTCATTACCCGTCTGTTTTACAACAATACTTATTGTTTACAAGTGTTTCGGTTTCACTTCGCGCCCAGTTGAAAATGATCTTTATCATTTATAACGATTTTGTTATCCACCTGCGCCCTTCATTCTCCATCGGCGCCCTTTTTTCCTTTCACTTTTATTTCATGCACGCATGGCCGGGCCGAGGCATAGGCTGGAGAGGCTCCAGCCTCAGGGCTCAGTGTAGGAGGGGGCGCACAATTCATTCAGCTGTCATCCCTAATTGTGTATGAAGCAGAAAGAAATAATAAAATGGGATACATAGCAGTGACTGCAAGCCAGAAAACTAGATATTAAGGTTTTGGGGAGGTTGTGGGCCCTGTGGCTCTCTTAGTCTAATAGCAATCAGTGTGTGACAGCTGAGGTGGGAGGGATGGAGGGGCGCACTTTGGTGACTCAGCCTTGGGTGCTGGAGGACCTTGTCCCTGCTCTGCGTGCATTCACAGGAAGTGAAAGTGTGGCCGAGTTATTAGACCAACAACCCCTTGCTGAGTGCTCTGGTGATTACCCATTTTCACTTTAGACCCCATGCCACACCAACCATGGGACCCCCCAGCAAAACTTTGGTGGGACCCTCTTAATGTTCACAACCTTTCCTTTGCTGCTTCTTGGTGACCCTCCCAGCCTGGAGGCCAATCTCACAAGGGTCATACAAGCATGTGTGGCCATCAGGATCTTCACACCCATAACAAGTGTAGCCATAAAAACACCTGATCTGGAGTATCAGAGAAAGGGAAGGTTAGTAGCCCCCCCCCCCCCCCTTCCACACACACCTCTGGCCCCCCTGCTGTCACAATGGCTGTTCCCCCCTAGTTACGCCCCAAGACCCGCCTTTTTGTTCTTCATTGAAGTGAAGAAGAAAATAAAGAAGGCCCCTATGCTGGAGCCTGGAGCAGTGGGCTTTACAAGGAACTGGGAAGCTTCTGGATCATCCAGAGTCTTCCAACTACAGAGATAAGTATCTAACATTGTATTATTGTTTTCATTTTAGGCCTGTTTTAAGAATAACTTCTCTAACACTTTTCATAACTTCTCATTTTATGATGAAAACATTCACTATTACAAGAATTTGCATTTTGCCCCTGAGGAATGTGCTGCTGTAGTCAGCTGCTTAGTTTGCCTGAAGCTTTATATACAGGCCCGGATTTACCTCACAGGAGCCTATAATCACAGATGTCCTGGAACCCTAGACTTCCCCTTCGGTGAACCCACAAATCCCCGCCGAACCACACTGCAAGTTTCCTGGCAGGCAGGGCCGGGGCTACCATAGAGGCAAAGGGGGCAATTGCCCCAGGGCCCCAGAGTTTGTAGGGGCTAGGGTTGCCAGGTGTCCGGTTTTACACCGGACAGTCCGGTTTTTGTGCGCTGTGTCCAGTGTAAAAAAACATGCTAAACCGGACAATTAAGTTGTCCGGTTTTAGAGCCCCCCCGCAGCGCAGGAGGAGAACAGCGCAGCAGAGAGAGAGCTGGGAGCAGCGGTGGAGAAAGGGGGCAATCTCCCCCCCCTTCCCTCACCTTAGGGTGCTCTCTCTCCCCCGCTGTCTCCTCCAATATGATGTGCAGGGCTGGCGAGTGGCTGCAGGCGGAACTTACCTCTGTGTCGCTCCAGCGCCGGAAGTTCGGGTCCCGCAGCCGCTGAGAATCTCATTCATGAGCCGGACAACACTATCAGTCTGAATAGTGTTGTCCGGCTCATAAATGATTCGGATCTTTGATCCGGATCTTTTTTGAGTCGAAACTCAGCGGCTGCGGGACCCGAACTTCCGGCGCCTGCGACACAGAGGTAAGTTCCGCCCGCAGCCACCCGCCAGCCTGCACATCAATATTGGAGGAGACAGCGGGGGAGAGAGACAGCACCCTAAGGTGAGGGAAGAAGGGGGGGGAGATTGCCCCCCTTCCCCCCGCCCCTGGCTACCTATTCTGGGCACATATAGCCCCTGGCTACCTATTCCGGGCACATATACCCCCTGGCTACCTATTCTGGGCACATATAGCCCCTGGCTACCTATTCTGGGCACATATAGCCCCTGGCTACCTATTCCGGGCACATACCTATTCCGGGCACATATAGCCCCTGGCTACCTATTCCGGGCACATATACCCCCTGGCTACCTATTCCGGGCACATATACCCCCTGGCTATCTATTCCGGGCACATATACCCCCTGGCTACCTATTCCGGGCACATATACCCCCTGGCTACCTATTCCGGGCACATATACCCCCTGGCTACCTATTCCGGGCACATATAGCCCCTGGCTACCTATTCCGGGCACATATAGCCCCAGGCTACCTATTCTGGGCACATATAGCCCCTGGCTACCTATTCTGGGCACATATAGCCCCTGGCTACCTATTCTGGGCACATATACCCCCTGGCTACCTATTCTGGGCACATATACCCCCTGGCTACATATACTGGGACATATATACCCCTGCCTACGTATACTGGGACATTTACACCCCTGCCTACATATACTGGGACATATATACCCCCTGGCTACATATACTGGGCACATATATCCCTGGCTACATATACTGGGAACACTGGCTGTTTGTCATTATGTGCATTTAGTGGTGAAAAGCTGTCTCTTTTGTGCATTTACTGGTGAAAAGCTGTCTCTTTTGTGCATTTACTGGTGAAAAGCTGTCTCTTATTATGTGCATTTACTGGTGAAAAGCTGTGTCTTATTATGTGCATTTACTGGTGAAAAGCTGTCTCTTGTGCATTTACTGGGGAAAAGCTGTCTCTTATTATGTGCATTTACTGGCGAAAAGGTGTCTCTTATAATGTGCATTTACTGGTGAAAAGCTGTCTCTTATGTGCAGTTACTGGTGAAAAACTGTCTCTTATGTGCACTGGACCAGTACTACTGGTGAGGACAGTTATTGACATGGCTATGTACTCTGTAATGTGCTGCAGAAGATGTCAGTGCAATATAAATACTATAAATGTTTTTAAAAAAAAGCCCATTGCTTAGCCCCACTCTACATAAAAGTGCGCTTCTGACTCCGCCCCTAACTCCACCCCTAACTCCACCCCCTGTCCGGTTTTCTCCATCAGCCGACCTGGCAACCCTAGTAGGGGCCCCCAGTGGCTACAAGTGGAAAAAACCCGCCGACTTTAATGATTAATAGCAAATCCACCTTAAAGGCTAGAAACCCTAAATTTGCAGAATATGTTAAGGCGATCATTGGTAATAAGAGGAAAAAACAATTTTTCAAAAAGACCATATAGTTTTTGAGAAAATCGATTTTGAAGTTTCGAAGGAAAAAAGTATACTTTTAAATGCGGTAAATGTCACTTTTAGTAGCAAACCCAACGGTAGTGTAATTTTACATGTATCAAAAGAAAGAGCAATACATTTCCTGACGGGGTTTCCAGGGGGCCCATACGCAGCCGCAGCACTTTGGCCAAGGATCGCTATACAGCCGCAATATGGCTGTATGAAGTCCCTGGCTTTTTTTTTCCATTTTCCCAATTTTTTTTATGTTTAGAGTGATATTAAAAAAAATTATGTGTGGTCCCCCCTCCTGAAACTTTTTAACTCCTTGTCCCCCATGCAGGCTGGGATAGCCAGAATGTGGAGCTCCGACCGATTGGGGCTTCACACCCTGACTATACCAGCTGCAAAAAAGGTCCCTTGATGCCGATTTTTGTTCCTGGGTATCTGTTGGGGGGGGGGGGGGGGGTCCTCAGGTTTATTTTGCCCTGGGGCCCCATTGTATTAAACCGGCCCTGCTGGCAGGTCCAGATTTCACCACCTTCCTACTTCCCCTGCCCAGCGTAGGTAGCTGCAGGTGCCCCTTAGTGTTAGGTAAGAAGAAGTACCCTCAATATTGAGTACTTTGAGGTGCCCCCAAGAATTAGGTAGCTAGAGATGCCCCAGACTGAAGGGAGATCTGGTCAGGGTAATGTAGAAAGTCGAAGGAGTAACCTCCAGGACTCTGTATAGGGATGAAGGCACTGGGTGAGAGGAGTGAGCTGTCTTTCCATCATCAGGTGCCAGTAGGCATGAGCCTACAGTGCCTTATGGAAAATCCAGCCATATATATATATATATATATACATATATATATATATATATATATATATATATAATGAGATAAATACATGCTGGTATGTATATATATATATATATATATATATTATATATATCTCTGCCAGTGATGTTTCCATGCAGAGTGTGAATGCGGGCAAATGACATGCGGATGATGCCAGATTACAAGTATAAACTGACAGCGTGGCATCAAAGTGTTTTCTTGCCTATGATAACCATTCATTAGGTTTCGGCAAATGAAAGCTCTAACAATCGGCGGCCTACCTGACGGTAATTAAGAAAAGTTTTTGGCGTGCGCAGCCTGCGCCTTGCCCGTCATCAAACAGCCTGATTGTTTTGAGTGTGATTTAAAGGATAATTGCCGTTGATTTGCTGCAAGGGAGAATCTCAGAACGCTGTAAGATTAAAGCAGAGGGGAGGAAGATGGTGCAATTATGCAAATTTGCAACTACCTTTCACGTAGCTTCTCTCTGACAGCCTAACAGTAAATTCTGCTGGCTCTAAGGACATGAACGCTGTGCTTCCGTAGGTGAATGATGGGGTCAGCATCGGGGCTCTGGGATCAGTCCCCCAACTGGGCATAATATACCAGGTGATGTCTGTCAAGGTTTCCTCTATGTGTGATCATTTTCACCCACAATCTAAATAAAAGACTTGCACTGGATTAAAACAAAAACACAAAAAACTTTATATTAATGTAATGGACCTGATTTCGCATGCATGGAACAGAGCTGGGACAAGGTCCTCCAGCACCCAAGGCTGAGACGCCAAAGTGCGCCCCTCTATCCCTCCCCCCCAGCCGTCACACACTGATTGCTGTTAGACTAAGAGGCGCCACAGGTCCCCCAACCCCCCAAAACATTAATCTCTAGTAATATGGCTTGCAGTCACTGCCATGTATCCCCTTTTCTTATTTCTCTCTGCTTCAAACACAATAGGGGAATGATAGCTGAGTGAGTTGTGCGCTCCCTCCTACACTGCACCCTGAGGCTGGAGCCTCTCTTGCCTCTGCCTCAGCCCAGCCCTTGCATGAAATAGGGGCGTGAGGAAAAATGGCGCCGGTTTTTGTTGATACAATTGTCATCTACATCTACCAATATTTTTCATTTTTAAAGTATAAATAGTGTACATTATAGTAATAAAATATTGGAATATATTAGCCTAGTTTCACACAGCCCCCCGCCACGCCTAACCCTAAAACCCTAAACCCCCCCCTTCCTTACGCCTGACCCAAAACCCCCTTTCCTGATGCCTAACCCTATAACCCCCCTTCCTTACGCCTGACCTTAAAACCCCCCTTCCTGATGCCCAACCCTAAAAACCCCCTTTCTGACGTCTAACCCTAACCCTCCTTCCTGATGCCTAACCCTAACACCCCCCCCCCCCTTACGCCTGACTCTAAAACCCCCCATCCTGATGACTAACCTTAAAACCTCTCCTCCTTACACCTGACCTTAAAACCCTCCTTCCTGCCGCCTAACCCTAACCCCCCCCCCCCTTCCTGATGCCTAACCCTAAAACCCTCCCTTCCTGACATCTAGGGTTTGGCTTCAGTAAGAGGGGTTTTGGGGTCAGGCGTAAGGAAGGGGTTCCTTACGCCTGACCCCAAAACCTCTTTTCCTGAAGCCTAACCCTAAAACCTCCCTTCCTTACGCCTGACCTTAAAACCCCCCTTACTGACGCCTAACCCTAAAACCCCCCTTCCTGATGCCTAACCCTAAAACCCCCCTTCCTTACACCTGACCCTAAAATCCCCCTTCCTGACGCCTGACCTTAAAACCCCCCTTCCTGATGCCCAACCCTAAAAACCCCCTTTCTGACGTCTAACCCTAACCCTCCTTCCTGATGCCTAACCCTAACACCCCCCCCCCCCTTACGCCTGACTCTAAAACCCCCCATCCTGATGACTAACCTTAAAACCTCTCCTCCTTACACCTGACCTTAAAACCCTCCTTCCTGCCGCCTAACCCTAACCCCCCCCCCTTCCTGATGCCTAACCCTAAAACCCTCCCTTCCTGACATCTAGGGTTTGGCTTCAGTAAGAGGGGTTTTGGGGTCAGGCGTAAGGAAGGGGTTCCTTACGCCTGACCCCAAAACCTCTTTTCCTGAAGCCTAACCCTAAAACCTCCCTTCCTTACGCCTGACCTTAAAACCCCCCTTACTGACGCCTAACCCTAAAACCCCTCTTCCTGATGCCTAACCCTAAAACCCCCCTTCCTTACACCTGACCCTAAAATCCCCCTTCCTGACGCCTAACCTTAAGACCACCCTTCCTGACATCTAACCCTAAACTCCCCTTCCTGACGCCTACCCCTAAAACCCCCCCTTCCTTACGTCTGACCCAGAAATCCCCCTTCCTGACACCTAACCCTAAAATCCCCCTTCCTGAGGCCTAACCCTAAAACCCCCTTTCCTGATGTCTAACCCTAATCCCCCACTTCCTAACATCTAACCCTAAGCCCCCCTTCCTGACGCCTAACCCTAAAACCACCCTTCCTGACATCTAACCCTAAACCCCCCTTCCTGACACCTAACTCAAAAGCCCCCTTTCCCAACCTTATAATAATGAAAACGATAAATTTCAAAATAACTTTAAAAAAGAAATAATTTATAAATATTTAGCATTAAAAATGTCAAAAAACTATTTGCCAAAAAACTATTTGCCTGCAGCAATTATAGCCATTGATTAGTAGCCACCACTGTGCCAGCAGCAGTAACAGCCACTGATTATCAGCCGCCACTATGCCAGCAGCAGTAACAGCCACTGATTAGAAGTCGCCACTGTACCAGAAGCAGTAACAGCCACTGATTAGCAGCCGCCACTATGCCAGCAGCAATAACAGCCACTGATTAGCAGCTGCCACTGTACCAGCAGCAGTAACAGCCACTGATTAGCAGCTGCCACTGTGCCAGCAGCAGTAACAGCCACTGATTGGCAGCTGCCACTATGCCAGCTGCAGTAACAGCCACTGATTACCAGCTGCAACTATGCCAGCAGCAGTAACAGCCACTGATTAGTAGCCACCACTGTGCCAGAAGCAGTAACAGCCACTGATTAGCAGCTGCCACTGTGTCAGCAGCAGTAACAGCCACTGCAGTTCCCTAGCACTCTCAAGAATGGTGATATGGCCCTTGGCCTAAAAAGTTTGGACACCCCTGCCCCAGGAAATAATTTTGTTACTATTTTCAGCATCTCAGTTCTAAGCCCTGCTGTTCCAGGATTTGTGTGAATTAAAAACGTGTGAATCATCACGTTCATGTGAGCTTGCATCTCCGCCTGGATCCCCCCCCCTCCCCCTACCGATCGTCAAAAAGTTAGCAGTCAGAAGAACATTGTGCAGCAGCCCATCAAAAGGCAATGTGGCCATCAAATCTGACTATTGTGTGAGTAGTTTCCAATCACCTTTGCAACCAATGAAAATCAGGCAGGATGATTAAGGACTTTAATAATTAGATGTGCATCTATTAATAGTCTTTGGTAATGCTGTTTTACTTGCACACAAGAGCCTCTTCCCAATATTTATTTTCTTATTTTTTAAATTGTTACTTATTTTCCACATATGCGCCAGGTACACACTGTCAAATATGATTGGCCAATCACTGACCAATTTTACCACCTGGGTGTAGTATGAGGGCCAACAGACATTGAAGATTATGAGCAGATTGTGAATTTAAACACTGATTCTACATGTAGGTGGTAAAATTGGTCAGTGATTGGCCACTTGTAATTGAAAATGCATTTACACATGCAAAAAACAAGGCAAGCACTTTTAAATAGTTTGCCAATTGCCATTAACCAGGGGCTTAACTAGAGGGGACAGAGGTCAGTTTTGGGGGGCAGGAGGGGTCAATGCATAAGGTGAGAGCATGGCTACCTACATCGCCGTGGAGGGGGGTGACCCCCCTTCACCTCGGGCTCTCCCCTCAGGATCCATTTGAAAATGGCTCCTGCGAATAATGGCGCACGGCGTTGCCGCTAAACCGTTTGTCACTTATCGCTATTTAACGTTAAAGCCTTATCGTTATTTAGTGTTAAAGCTTTATTGTTATTTAGCATTAACACGCAGAACTCTTCTGTACCTATCCCTAACTCCTAAACCCCCCTGGTGGTGCCTAATCCTAAGACCTCCCTGGAGGTGCCTAACCCTAAGAACCCCTGGTGGTGCCTAACCCTAGCCACCCCCCTGGTGGTGCCTAACCCTAAGACCTCCCTGGTGGTGCCTAACCCTAATCACCCCCATGGAGATGCCTAACCCTAACCACCCCCCTGGTGGTGCCTAACCTTAACCACCCCCCCCCCCCCCGGTGGTGCCTAACCCTAACCACCCCCCTGGTGGTGCCTAACCCTAAGACCTCCCTGGTGGTGCCTAACCCTAAATCTCCCCTGGTGGTGCCTATCCCTAAATCTTCCCTGGTGGTGCCTAACCCTAAGACCCCCTTGGTGGTGCCTAACCTTAACCACCCCCCTGGTGGCACCTAACCCTAAGACCTCCCTGGTGGTGCCTATCCCTAAATCTCCCCTGGTGGTGCCTAACCCTAACCTTGACAGTGTTACATTAAATCCATTCACCGTTTTGCAGTTAAATAACTTCTGCAGTTTGGCTTATGTAGGTTAGCTATTGATAAATAACGTTACTGTGCGTAATAAAGTCTGCTGTTTGACATATGAACGGCGCTATTGATAAATAACGTTAGTGTGTGCCACTATTAATAAATAACATTACTGTGTGCCGTTTTTCTTATTTTTTCCCTGTGCGCCATTATTATGCAGTACTAACGATAAATAGCGATAAGTATATATTTTTAATGCGGCGCCATTTTTATGCATAGGCGCTGTGCGCCATTATTCACTGATCCGCTCCCCTCAGCGTCAATCAGGGGCAGCAGGCGACGGACAGGGATACAGGCATAATTCTATGTGTTCCGGAGGTTCCGCACTTTAAGCACCTGATGCTACTTCCTGTTTATCAGGAAGTAGTGTGTGGCACTCAGAGATCGGACCTCTGTGGTGGAACACATAGAGGTATGCCTGTATCCCGGGCCGCTGCCTGCTGCCACTCCGAGGCGAGAGCCCGAGGTGAGTGGGGGAGAGTGGCCTCCTCCCCGCCGATGTAGGTAGCCATGCTCTCCCCTCATGCACTGACCCCTCCTGCCCCCCAAAACAGACCTGAGCGGGCCCCAGGGGGGGGGGCATCCAAATTTTCGCAGGAGGGCCTGTTATTTCTAGTTACTCCCCTGATTGCTTGCTTATTATTTAGAAACTAGTAAAAAGGCCCGCCCGTTAAAAAACGGGCGCAAGGTCACAGCCGCTACCCCCGCAATGCGTGCACATTAGGGATGGTCGGAAATGTCGATTTCCAATTCTGCAGAAATTCCGATTTCTGCCAATGCCGATTACCGATTTCACAGATTTCCTATCGATTTCCGAGTAGTGTTTTTTTGGTAATTTTTTGCATTCTTTGATTGGCCAAATACTTCCGAGTTGACTCTGCAGTCTCTGATTGGTCCATTGCTTCCGAGTTCTGTGATTGGGATAAAATTACCGAGTTGTGGTAATGCGGCATTTCTACAGAAATCCACTTTCCGATAGGTTTCTGATTTCCGAGTCGTGTTTTTTTGGGGGGGGGAGGGGGATCATTTTTTGCATTCTCTGATTGGCCAAATACTTCCGAGTTGTTTCTGCACTCTCTGATTGGTCCATTGATTTCGAGTTCTGTGTTAGGGCGAAAATTACCGAATTGCAGTAATGCAGTATTTCTGCAGAAATCCGGATTTCCGAGTTACGTTTTCTGAGTTCTGATCAGAAATTCAGATTTCCAATCAGAAATTCGGAAATTTCAATCCTGCGAAATCTGAATGAGCATCCCTAGCGCGCATACGCGTCCTGCTTGCTCGTTCTCCACCAGGAGCTGCTTGCTTGGCATTTGGAAAAAGCTGTTATTTCCCACAATGCAATGAGAACCTCTGTGAACCACACACAGCAAACTGTCAGGTCCGGTGTAATGTCTGATTGCGCTGCCCGGAAGCTTCCTTTCACACTGAGTAGTACGCATGCTCAGTGTGAAGTTAATGATGCTGCTGGAGGTAAAATACTAAATATCTTCACTTCCACACTTCTTACACTCCCAAAATTTTCAGGGTAGGGAGGGGACCCCTCGAACGACCTCTATGCTAAATTGCAGCCCCCGAGACCCGCTGGTTCAAGAGATAGATCACAGAAACCTATCTCGGGAACCAGTGGGTCTCTGGGGCTGCAATTTGGCATAGAGGTCATTCTGGGTTTTCCCTCCCTACCCTGAAAATTTGGGCAGTGTAAGAGGTGTGGGAGCGGAGATATTTAGTATTTTACCACCAGCAGCATCATTCAATAGGAAATGTGGCTGCACAGTCTCCTACTGCGCATGCGGGGCAGCGCAAATCAACAGGCAGCGTAACCAGACACAACACCTGCCCTGTGTCCTAACTGCCCTGGCTGCGCACAAAAAAGCCAGGGACACACAACCATTCAGTTGATGACGAAGGGACACTTGCATTTTATTGTATAGGATTTTTATACCATGTAGTGGGTACGTTAGGGGGTGGGTTTGAAGTGTAGGCCTTTTTCTTCACCCAGAGCTAGTTTTTCCTTTCCATTTTCGCTAGGGGAGGTTTTTTGTTTTTTTTACTTTTCTTAGGTGTTATTTGAAAACACTAGATCTATACTAGAGTCCTCCTTTTATGTATGTCAACATACTACATCTATTCATGGAAAGGGAATTCTGCAACCAAACCCTATACATGAAAGATACATAAATCTGCCTATAATCTGTGTCTCCAATCACTTCCTTGATGTCTGCACCACTCCACCCCAGAACTGCAGCTTAAGCACATTACGGGAAAACGGAATGAACACAGGGAATGGGGAGCACATTAACATTCCGCTGTTTTATCCGGGGCAAACAGACTTCAGAGATCGGGCTTTCCTCCGAGACTTTCGTCGGGTAAACTTGAATCAGATTTTTGAGAGATGGAAGCTTCTCATCCTCGTGGTCCACTGACTTTAAACAAAACAGTGAAAAAAAAACATTAAACAGAATTATTTATCACTCACAGAGGATATATATATATATATATATATATATATATATATATATATATATATATATATATATATATATATATATATATACTGTAGTTTTGTGTCTTTTTTTTTTTCCTATCATTTTGCTCGGAAAGTTACATGCTATTTCTATGCAGCCCCATAAACATACAAAGAAAGAGTTTGGTTGATGCAAATTTTAACAAACATTAAGGCCTGGTGCACACCAGAGCGGTTCCGATGCATTTTTTAAAACGCTTGCAGGGGGAAAACCGCTTGGCTAATGAAAGTGAATGGGACGGTGCACACCAGAGCGGCTCGTTTTTCCCCCAACGCAAACTCGGGGGCTGCAGCATTTTTTAGATTTCTGAGGCGTTTCTGCCTCAATGTAAAAGTATAGGAAAGTGGAAAACCGCTCTGAAAAATGCTAGATCAGAGCGGTTTTCCAGGCGTTTTTGTTACAGAATCTGTTAAAAAGAAACTCCTACCAAGAATTGAACTTTATCCCAATCAGTAGCTGATGCCCCCTTTTACATGAGAAATCTATTCCTTTTCACAAACAGACCATCAGAGGGCGCTGTATGACTGATATTGTGGTGAAACCCCTCCCACAAGAAACTCTGAGGACCGTGGTACTCCTGGCAGTTTCCTGTCTGTGAACCTTGTTGCATTGTGAGAAATAGCTGTTTACAGCAGCTACATCACCTGCCAACAGTAAAAATGTCACCATGTAATAAATGTCAGAATGTAAATCAGGGATTTAAAAGATTTTACAATGGTCAAACACTGACTAAATCATTTATACATAATTATTGTAAACTTGAAGCACTTTTTTTATTACATTATTTTCACTGGAGTTCCTCTTTAAGTAACCGCTTTACTGTAACAATATTTGGAATCTGCTACACAAAAATGCTCCAGAAAACGCTAGGCATGTTTATAAAACATCTCTAAACATGCCTAGAATCGCTCTGAAATCTGCTTCAAAAACCGCTAGCGTTTTGCAGATCTGCTAGAGGTTTTTGGTGTGCACTGGGCCTAAAAAAAATGTTTACATCTAACTTGCTTTTGTAAGGCTTGTTCGATTTCTTTAATGGTAGGAACACACTAGGCAGAATCACATATGCGTTTTCCACTATGAGCTCTGGAAAACGCCTATGTGATTCTGCCTAGTGTGTTCCTACCCTACCGTGGAGCTGAACTCTTGCACAGGACAGAAGGAAAACATAACAGAAATGCAGCCTGTATGTATTTAGAGCGTTTAGCCTGTCTAATCCCACCTCATCTGTTACTAATCACAACTGTAATTTGATTACTTAGCTGTGTCAGCTGACTGCCACAGCAGAACAGCTAATTTGTAAACACAGGATGTTAACAATATGTCTGCTTCCATGAAAGCAGGAAGTAGACACACTGAAGATGTATTGCTGAATTTGTATCAGCTGTAACAAAGAAAGTTTAAGGTTATTATCATTTTAGTATTTGTATAGCACCAAAATCTTCCGCAGTGCTGTACAGAGTATATTGTTTTGTCACTTAACTGTCCCTCAGAGGGGCTCACAACCTAATCCCCACCATAGTCATACATCTATGTATGTGTTGCAGAGTGTATGTATCATAGTCTAAGGCCAATTTAGGGGAAGCCAATTAACTTTTCTGTATGTTTTGGGATGAGGTTGCCCAGAGGAAACCCACACAGACACTGGGAGAACATACTAACTCCTTGCAGATGTTGACCTGGCTGGGAACCCAGCGCCGCAAGACAAGAGCGCTCACTACTACGCCACCTTGCTGCCCACGGTTATTATGCAGTTTCTAATCTTTTAGAGCAGAGAGGAAGTTCTGAGTTCAGGTCCACTTTCAAGGTCATTTCACACCTACCACATTGCATTGTTTGGTGCCACTCTCTCTCACTGCAGCTCATTGCAATGGTTGCTACAGGCGATGGAACATAACGCACTGCACATGTGCAGAGGAAGCTGACCCGGCCAGCTTGTGGGCTATTATGGACAGAACAGCTGCCGAGTGGCTGAGAGTGGAGCTGCAGCGAGAGACACAGAGACCTCTGGGAGCCAGTGGTGCTCAAATACCCCTTTTAAAAATTCGAATTTGGTCGAATTCGAATAGTAAATTATTCGAGGTCAGTCGAATATTCGAGTCGAATATTTTTTACTATTCGATTCGACCTCGGACTTCGAGCTCACTATTCGAGTCGGTATTCGAGCTCACTATTCGAGCTGACTATTCGAATTGGCCCAAAATAGCTTCCAACACTTGTTTTGAGGGTGAATGATGCAAGAAACATCTTTTTTTCCAAGTAACAACAGCAAGTGATTATGTGGGGATGTTCCTTTAAAAAAAAATGTGGAAAGAGAAGTTGTGTCCTTAATTTGGTTCAGTAGTGTAGTGTTACTGTATATACTTGTTCTTCTTCTTCTTTATCTTTCTTAATCTTCTTCTAGATCTTCTTCTTCTTCTTCTTCTTCTTCTTCATCATCTTCTTCTTCTTCTTCATCTTCATCTTCTTCATCTTCTTCTTCATCTTCTTCTTCTTCTTCTTCATCTTCTTCTTCTTCTTCATCTTCTTCATCTTCTTCATCTTCATCTTCTTCATCTTCATCTTCTTCATCTTCATCTTCTTCTTCATCTTCTTCATCTTCTTCATCTTCTTCATCTTCTTCTTCTTCTTCTTCATCTTCTTCTTCTTCTTCTTCATCTTCTTCATCTTCTTCTTCTTCTTCTTCATCTTCTTCATCATCTTCTTCTTCTTCTTCATCTTCATCTTCTTCATCTTCTTCTTCATCTTCTTCATCTTCTTCTTCATCTTCTTCTTCTTCATCTTCTTCTTCTTCATCTTCTTCTTCTTCTTCTTCATCTTCTTCATCATCTTCTTCTTCTTCTTCATCTTCATCTTCTTCATCTTCTTCTTCATCTTCTTCTTCTTCATCTTCTTCTTCTTCTTCATCTTCATCTTCTTCATCTTCATCTTCTTCTTCTTCATCTTCTTCTTCATCTTCTTCTTCATCTTCTCCTTCTCCTTCTTTTTCAATATCGTCTTCTTCTTCTTCTTCACGTATTTCTCTTTTCAAATTTTTTTTTAAAGAAATGCAGCTATTTTTGAGCGTAACAAATAGCTGGTGGGCGCACGCATGTTGGAAGCGCCATTGTATGTGCTCCCTGGCAGTGGAAACACAAAGACAGCAGGAGGTAAATTCAGCAGCAGGAGGAGGAGGATGAGTGTGTGGCAGCAGGCAGTCAATGAGGCAGGCAGCTCGCCGTGACATAATAGCCCTGGTACCTAGCGGTGATACCAGGGCTGTAAATAAACACAACAGGAGGTCCCAGACAGCGGTCGTGCAGCCCACATTGTGTCCAATACACAACTGGGACAACACAGTTTTCAACCCGGGCACCTCAGAAAAATTAAACCTTTTTTTTTTTTTATTGGTTTTTTTTGGTTTTGGTTTTACAACCAATATAGCTATTGTTTTGACGTAATAGCTGGTGGCAGAGTGGCAGCAGAAGGTAATTCTGTGTACCCTGGCAGTGGGAAACACAGACAGACAGCAGCAGCAGGAGGAATGGAGGAGCAGTGTGAGCAGCTATTGTTGTGACGTAATAGCTGGTGGCAGAGTGGCAGCAGACGGTAATTCTGTGTACCCTGGCAGTGGGAAACACAGACAGACAGCAGCAGCAGGAGGAATGGAGGAGCAGTGTGAGTGTGGCAGCAGGTAGGCAGCGTGACATAATAGCCCTGGTACCTAGCGGTGATACCAGGGCTGTAAATAAACACAACAGGAGGTCCCAGACAGCGGTCGTGCAGCCCACATTGTGTCCAATACACAACTGGGACAACACAGTTTTCAACCCGGGCACCTCAGAAAAATTAAACCTTTTTTTTTTTTTATTGGTTTTTTTTGGTTTTGGTTTTACAACCAATATAGCTATTGTTTTGACGTAATAGCTGGTGGCAGAGTGGCAGCAGAAGGTAATTCTGTGTACCCTGGCAGTGGGAAACACAGACAGACAGCAGCAGCAGGAGGAATGGAGGAGCAGTGTGAGCAGCTATTGTTGTGACGTAATAGCTGGTGGCAGAGTGGCAGCAGACGGTAATTCTGTGTACCCTGGCAGTGGGAAACACAGACAGACAGCAGCAGCAGGAGGAATGGAGGAGCAGTGTGAGTGTGGCAGCAGGTAGGCAGCGTGACATAATAGCCCTGGTACCTAGCGGTGATACCAGGGCTGTAAATAAACACAACAGGAGGTCCCAGACAGCGGTCGTGCAGCCCACATTGTGTCCAATACACAACTGGGACAACACAGTTTTCAACCCGGGCACCTCAGAAAAATTAAACCTTTTTTTTTTTTTATTGGTTTTTTTTGGTTTTGGTTTTACAACCAATATAGCTATTGTTTTGACGTAATAGCTGGTGGCAGAGTGGCAGCAGAAGGTAATTCTGTGTACCCTGGCAGTGGGAAACACAGACAGACAGCAGAAGGGCAGTACACAGCAGCAGCCCACTGTAGGTGTGAAATGTGTGGCTGCAGGCGACGTAATAGTCAAAGTGAACCAGGCTGGCTTAGTGAGCAGGAGCCAGGAGGTGGTAAAGGGTGGTAAGGCACATTAACGATGGTACTAAGTTCCGGCAGCCAGTTCATGTCCCCCTCTCGCCGACAACAGGGGCCAGGAACTCGCCTTCCACCCACGCCTGGTTCATCTTGAGAAACGTCAGTCTGTCCACAGACTTGTGAGACAGACGTGAGCGTTTCTCGGTGACCACGCCACCAGCTGCACTGAAGCAGCGCTCGGACAGCACGCTGGAAGGGGGGCAGGACAGCACTTCCAGGGCGTACTGCGCCAGCTCGCTCCAGATCTCCATGCGCTTGACCCAATACTCCATGGGATCAACAGGGGCATCGCTGTCAAGCCCGCTGTAGGACCCCATGTAGTCAGCCACCATGCGGGTCAGGCGCTGGCTGTGACCGGAGGAGGATGCTGCTGCATGCATCTCCTCTCTAGTCACTGCTGCCGGAGCCTCTACAGTCCTGTAGAGCTCGTGGCTGAGAGACAGCAGGTCTGTGGGGCGCTTGCTGCTGCTGGATGCAGGCACCTGCTGCTGCCTCTGTGCTGGCTGCTGGACAGTGGGGGTGGAAGGCTGGGGGAAGGCTTCCTCCAAGCGCTCAACAAGGGCCTGCTGCAAGCTCCTTATTTGTTGCGCTGGGTCTCCTCCTGCAGGCGGCAGGAACTGGCTCAACTTCCCCTTGAGGCGTGGGTCCAACATCATGCTGATCCAGATGTCCTCCCTCTGCTTCATCTGGATCACCCTGGGGTCCCTGCGCAGGCACGTCAGCATGTGCGCTGCCATTGGGAAGAGGCGGGCCACGTCTGCTGGCACATCGACGTCAGTGCTGTCCTCCTCATCCTCCTCCTCTGCTGCCTCATCCTCTCTCCACCCCCGCACCAACTCAGCTGCACTGCGCTGATCCCCCTCATCAGCAGCCAGGTCAGGGACCTCCACCAAGTCCTCCTCCTCCTCCCCCTCAGAGGTGGACTGTGCAGCTGCTTGCCGCTCCTGCTGGTCCAAGGCTGCCGCTCCCTGTGCCAGCAAAGCATCGAGTGCCCTGTTCAGCAGAGAAACCAGGGGCACCCACTCGCAGACCATAGCATGGTCCCTGCTCACCATGTTTGTGGCCTGCAGGAAGGGAGCCAGCACTAAGCACACCTGCTGCATGTGCCTCCAGTCATCATCGGGGACGATGGACGGGATGTTGCTGGTCTTGTCCCTTCTCTGAGCTGCGGAAACAGTGGCCAGGGCAAGGTAGTGGTTGACAGCGTGCTTCTGTTCAACCAGACGCTCCAACATCGCCAGGGTGGAGTTCCAGCGAGTCGGAACGTCAATGATCAGCCGATGGCGTGGCAGATCCAGCTCCTTTTGCACGTCTTCCAGGCTCGCACAGGCTGCAGCCGAGCGCCGGAAGTGACGCACAACGTTCCTTGCCGTTTCCAGCAGCTCGTCCATCCCCTGGTAGGTGCGCAGGAACTTCTGCACCACCAGGTTCAGCACGTGGGCAAGACAGGGGATGTGGGTCAGGTTTCCCCTGTCTATGGCAGCAACCAGATTGGCCCCATTGTCGGACACCACCTCTCCGACTCTGAGGCCTCTGGGGGTCAGCCAAATCCGCTCCTGCTCCTGGAGTTTGGCCAACACGTGGGCTGCCGTCAGCTTGGTCTTGCCAAGGCTGACCAAGTGCAGCAGCGCTTGGCAGTGGCGGGCCTTCACACTGCTGCTGAGGCGGGGGGTTTGGCCAGGTGTGGCGGAGGATGGCAGAGGATCGGAGGAACCCGCTGCAGTTCCCCTGACCCTGCGGGGTGGCACCACCCACTGTGTTGCTGCTGCTGCTGTGCCCGCTGCTGCTCTCCCATCCTCACCCCCTTCCACCAAGCTGACCCAGTGGACAGTGAAGGACAGGTAGCGGCCTGTCCCGAAGCGGCTGCTCCAGGAGTCCATGGTGACGTGGACCCTTTCACCAACCGCGTGCTCCAGCCCTCGCTCCACATTGGCCATCACAAAGCGGTGCAGTGCAGGAATGGCCTTGCGGGCGAAGAAGTGTCTGCTGGGGAGCTGCCAGTCTGGGGCTGCACAAGCAAGCAGCGCCCGCATGTCGCTCCCCTCCTGCACGAGCGTGTACGGCAGGAGTTGGGAGCACATGGCCCGTGCCAGCAAGCCGTTCAGCTGCCGCACGCGACGGCTGCTGGGAGGCAGAGCCCTAACCACCCCCTGGAAGGACTCGCTCAAAAGGCTCTGGCGTGCCTTTTTGCTGGCACGGGAATCAGCAGACGGAGCAGAGGAGGCCACTGAGGACTGGCTGCCAGAACAGGCCTCAGTGTCGGCGGCAGGAGTTGCAGAGGGGGGAGGAGCAGGGCGTTTCCGCACTCCTGCTGGTGCTGCTGGAGGAGCAGGAGGGCGGGTGGCTGCTGTTGCTGCTGCTGCTGCTGAAGGCTGTGCAGTGATGGGATTGGTGCCACTGCCAGCACCAGATGCCTTCAGCCTCTGGAACTCCTCATGCTGGTGGAAGTGTTTCGCAGAAAGGTGGTTGATCAGCGAGCTGGTGCTGAACTTCAAGGGGTCTGCACCTCTGCTCAACTTCCGCTGACAGTGGTTGCAAGTGGCGTACTTGCTGTACACTGTGGGCATGGTGAAAAACCGCCAGATTGGTGACAAAAACATCCCCCTACGGCATGGAAGCGCTGCTGCCTGTTTCCCTGTGGTGGTTGGGGGGGGGGGGGGGGTCTTGGGTGCGGCTGGTGGTGGTACTGGCTGATGCTGCTGCTGCTGCTGCTGAGCCTGAGACACCAGCAGGCTGTGGGACGCTGCCAATGCTTGCAATGATGCGCCTCCTTGCAAGGCCCACAACCGCATCCTCCTCCTCCTCCTCAGAGCTGCTGAGGACGACATCCTCTGGATGTGTTGGCACCCAGTCTCTGTCTGTCACCGGGTCATCATCATCATGCCCCTCCTGAAACATGTCCTGCTCTGATGATGACCCCCCAAACTCCTCTGCTGATGCATGGATGGGACGCTTGACTGTCGCCACAGTCTTGCTGTCCAATCCCTCCTCCCCCAAAGTGCCCATCAGCATCTCCTCCTCCAAATCGCCAACAACAGCATTCAATTGACTCATCATGCCTGGGGTCAAAAGAGTGCTGAGTGACAGGTCGGCGACTGACGGTGAACTGGCCTCCTCCCCAGGCCCTGCTGGGCGGCTGCTGCGAACAGGGGTGGTGGTGGTGAGGGTGGAGGCCTCGGATGCAGAGCTGATGGCGGGCTGCTCATCCTCCGTCATGAGTTGCACCACAGTGTCTGCATCCTTTTCCTCAATGGGACGTTTCCGACCCGGCTGGAGGAAAATGGGAGCAGGTGCTACACGCTGCTGCTGCTGTGTCTCTGCAGCGTGAGTTGCAGATGCTCCTCCTGGGCGGCGCCCAAGGCGTCCACGGCCAGTGGCTATGGGAGGAATGTTAGCCACTGACGCTGCTGCTGCTGCTGCGGAACTGTGCATGGTGGCGCGCCCGCGGCCGCGGCTTGCCACAATGCTGCTCCCTCTCTTCCTGATTCCCTTGCTGCCCTTCCCCTTGCCCAAACCGCGCTGGCTGCCACTTCCAGACATCTTCAATGTTTTGGGCGTATAGACAAAAGTTTTGTAAAAGGGCGGGTGAAAAGTGGGGTACTTTAATGGAGTGGGTTGGTTGGTGAGGTGACTGAGTGAGTGTCCCCTAGTACAGTAAGTAAGTATTAACAGTCAGGAAGTACAACTAGCAGTTACAATAATCAGTAGTAGTAATCACAAGTAAATTTAGTGTGTGTACACTCAGACAGTGAGTGCACGCACGCAGGAGCTAGTAGCCTATGGACACAGTGACTGAGTGTCCTAGACTCCTAGTACGGTAAGAGTAAGTAAGTAGTAACAGTAAGTAGAACTAACTAATAACAATAATCAATCAGCGATCAGAAGGAAATGGAGTGTGGGTGGTGTGTGTGTACACTCAGACAGTGAGTGCACGCACGCAGGAGCTAGTAGCCTATGGACACAGTGACTGAGTGTCCTAGACTCCTAGTACAGTAAGAGTAAGTAAGTAGTAACAGTAAGTAGAACTAACTAATAACAATAATCAATCAGCGATCAGAAGGAAATGGAGTGTGGGTGGTGTGTGTACACTCAGACAGTGAGTGCACGCACGCAGGAGCTAGTAGCCTATGGACACAGTGACTGGGTGTCCTAGACTCCTAGTACAGTAAGAGTAAGTAAGTAGTAACAGTAAGTAGTAGAACTAACTAATAACAATAATCAATCAGCGATCAGAAGGAAATGGAGTGTGGGTGGTGTGTGTACACTCAGACAGTGAGTGCACGCACGCAGGAGCTAGTAGCCTATGGACACAGTGACTGAGTGTCCTAGACTCCTAGTACAGTAAGTAGTAACAGTAAGTAGTAGAACTAACTAATAACAATAATCAATCAGCGATCAGAAGGAAATGGAGTGTGGGTGGTGTGTGTACACTCAGACAGTGAGTGCACGCACGCAGGAGCTAGTAGCCTATGGACACAGTGACTGAGTGTCCTAGACTCCTAGTACAGTAAGTAGTAACAGTAAGTAGTAGAACTAACTAATAACAATAATCAATCAGCGATCAGAAGGAAATGGAGTGTGGGTGGTGTGTGTACACTCAGACAGTGAGTGCACGCACGCAGGAGCTAGTAGCCTATGGACACAGTGACTGAGTGTCCTAGACTCCTAGTACAGTAAGAGTAAGTAAGTAGTAACAGTAAGTAGAACTAACTAATAACAATAATCAATCAGCGATCAGAAGGAAATGGAGTGTGGGTGGTGTGTGTACACTCAGACAGTGAGTGCACGCACGCAGGAGCTAGTAGCCTATGGACACAGTGACTGGGTGTCCTAGACTCCTAGTACAGTAAGAGTAAGTAAGTAGTAACAGTAAGTAGTAGAACTAACTAATAACAATAATCAATCAGCGATCAGAAGGAAATGGAGTGTGGGTGGTGTGTGTACACTCAGACAGTGAGTGCACGCACGCAGGAGCTAGTAGCCTATGGACACAGTGACTGAGTGTCCTAGACTCCTAGTACAGTAAGTAGTAACAGTAAGTAGTAGAACTAACTAATAACAATAATCAATCAGCGATCAGAAGGAAATGGAGTGTGGGTGGTGTGTGTACACTCAGACAGTGAGTGCACGCACGCAGGAGCTAGTAGCCTATGGACACAGTGACTGAGTGTCCTAGACTCCTAGTACAGTAAGAGTAAGTAAGTAGTAACAGTAAGTAGAACTAACTAATAACAATAATCAATCAGCGATCAGAAGGAAATGGAGTGTGGGTGGTGTGTGTACACTCAGACAGTGAGTGCACGCACGCAGGAGCTAGTAGCCTATGGACACAGTGACTGGGTGTCCTAGACTCCTAGTACAGTAAGAGTAAGTAAGTAGTAACAGTAAGTAGTAGAACTAACTAATAACAATAATCAATCAGCGATCAGAAGGAAATGGAGTGTGGGTGGTGTGTGTACACTCAGACAGTGAGTGCACGCACGCAGGAGCTAGTAGCCTATGGACACAGTGACTGAGTGTCCTAGACTCCTAGTACAGTAAGTAGTAACAGTAAGTAGTAGAACTAACTAATAACAATAATCAATCAGCGATCAGAAGGAAATGGAGTGTGGGTGGTGTGTGTACACTCAGACAGTGAGTGCACGCACGCAGGAGCTAGTAGCCTATGGACACAGTGACTGAGTGTCCTAGACTCCTAGTACAGTAAGAGTAAGTAAGTAGTAACAGTAAGTAGAACTAACTAATAACAATAATCAATCAGCGATCAGAAGGAAATGGAGTGTGGGTGTGTGTACACTCAGACAGTGAGTGCACGCACGCAGGAGCTAGTAGCCTATGAACACAGTGACTGAGTGTCCTAGACTCCTAGTACAGTAAGAGTAAGTAGTAACAGTAAGTAGAACTAACTAATTACAATAATCAATCAGCGATCAGAAGGAAATAGAGTGTGTGTTGTGTGTGTACACTCAGACAGTGAGTGCGCACACGCAGGAGCTAGTAGCCTATATGAACAGTGACAGTGAGTGTCCCTACGGGTACAGTAAGAGTAAGTAGTAAGTAAGTACAACTAACAATAATCAATCAGTAATCAGAAGGAAATAGAGTGTGTGTACACACAGACAGTGAGTGAGTGCACACACGCAGGAGCTAGCTAGTAGCCTATAAACAGTGACAGTCAGTGAGTGTCCTACTCCTAGTACAGTATAACTACAATACTATTAGTAAAGGACAGCAGAAATACTGGTATAGATGATGAGAGAAATAAACAGAGGACAGCTGCCCACAGAGGCAAGGCCCCCCTGAGGCCTAAACCTGTAAGCTTGCAGCAGCTGCCTGTCTCTAATGTAACACACAAGCTACTAACTAAAATACAATGTCTATCTAAATAACAACAATACAGGTGTATATGGCAGGTGTAGGTGAGCAAAAACGCTAGGTAAATGAACACAATAGAGCACTTGCTAAGCCAAAGCACAAAGGAGCAGATCTCTCTCTGTACAAGTCTCAGGCAAGCATGGAAAACCCGAACATGGCGGCCGCTATTTATAGGGTAGGGGCTGGCCAGGGTCCCCCTCTGTGATTGGCTGCCGTCAGAGGGCCTGGGAGCCCTCTGATTGGCTCTAAGCACATCAATCTGGGCTATGACGCTATTCGAGCTCGGTACCGAGCTCGAATAGCGCCGGTTTGCTCGAATAGCTCGAATAGTGAATGGGCTATTCGAGTGTTCTCGAATAGCCCATTCGAATAGCTACAGCTATTCGGAGCTCGAATACCGAGCTCGAATAGCTGAAAAAGAGCTCGAATATTCGAGCTACTCGAATATTCGAGCTCTGCTGAGCACCACTACTGGGAGCTGGAAGAAGCCACAGGTGAGTCAAACTTTTTTTTTTAGCTTGGCTCACGAATCCTTTAAAGCGTACCGGAGGCATGTTTGCTACTTTTTGCTATGCCTCTGTGTCCCCTAAGCGCCACTCTCAGTCCCCCCAATCCACGTTGTGACCTCCCAAAAAAACTTAAGGGAAACGGGCCTCCCTTACAGGATAGGCAATCTTGCAAAACGCCCACACTGGATCAGGTAGTATGTTTTTTTTTATTACTAAACAATGCCAGCTTGGGTTCTCTTTAAGGGCAGCACTGACTGAGTACATGTACACACCTTAACCACTTGCCGACCAGGGGAATTTTCACTGATCGGTGCTGCGTGGGCTCTACAGCCCGCAGCACCGATCAGCAGTGCAGCAGGGCGATCAGACTACCCCCCTTTTTTCCCCACTAGGGGGATGTCCTGCTGGGGGGGGGTCTGATCGCCGCCGGCCATTAGTGGGTAGCGGGGGGGGGGGGGGGCTCCTCAAAGCCCCCCTCCGCAGCGTTTTGTGCGCTCCCCCCCCTCCCCTTACCTCCCTCTCCCTTCCTGGGCTGCGCAGGACGGATATCAGTCCTGCGCATTGTGGGATAGGCTTCAGCCTATCATATGCCGGCGATCCCCGGCCAATCAGAGGCCGGGGATCGCCGATCTGACTTACGGCGCTGCTGCGCAGCAGCGCCGTATCATGTAAACAGCGGGGATTTCTTCCCCGCCTGTTTACATTTTGCCGGCGAGCCGCTATCGGCGGCTCTCCGGCTGTTCACGAAGACACCCTCCGTGAACTGACATGGAAAGGCCGCTCGATCGAGCGGCCGTTTCCATGGTAACCCGGCCCGCAGACGACCAGTTTACGCCAATCGGCGTTAGCTGGTCGTCAAGAGGTTAAAGGGGAACTGAAGAGAGAGGTATATGGAGGCTGTCATGTTTATTTCCTTTTAAGCAATACCAGTTGCCTGGCAGCCCTGCTGATCCTCTGCCTCTAATACTATTAGCCATAGCCCCTGAACAAGCATGCAGCAGATCAGGTGTTTCAGACTTTAAAGTCAGATCTGACAAGACTAGCTGCATGCTTGTTTCTGGTGTTATTCAGATACTACTGCAGAGAAATAGACCAGCAGTGCTGCCAGGCAATTGGTATTGATTAAAATGAAATAAATATGGCAGCCTCCGTATACCTCTTACTTCAGTTCCCCTTTAAGGCAAACCTGAAGTCTTTTTTTTTTCTTTTTCTTACTTTTAACCCTAGATCAGAAATAATGTTAATCACAACTTGATCAGCCATATTTTCGCGGCCGTCCCAGGCCCCCTGAACCCAGGCTCCCCTTATTTTCTCTCTGACCCACTTGGTCTCGAGCACTTGAGCTGTTCTTTGCCTCATAGACATCAATTGCGGCCATCGCAAATCGCGGTACTTTTTTCCCCTGACGAAGTCTCCAATTAAGGGGGTGAAACATGTTGGGTTGGTAGGGGGTTTTGATGTAAATAGTAACATTTGTTTAGTCAAGAATACTCTGGTCCCACTAATTGCATCTCATTACAAGCAGATGGGGATACAGTATAAACCCTGGTCCTGTCCTCGTTTAGTGACTTTTAATTAAATAGATTGCAGCATAGTTTTAAAACCATTTATAATAAAGTTGTGTTTTATTGTAGCTCTCCTTATAGGGTTAATTTTGTGTTGACTCCCGAAGTCAGCCAGAAGCGCAAGAGAGCAGTCTATGCTATGGGGGGAGCCTGCGAGGGAAGGAGGGGACCATGAGGAGACCAAGAAAGCTGTGGTTTTTGTAAGCTGGAACATTCGTTATTAGCCGTTTCGGCCAACGGTTATTGCATATGTACATGTACCTTCATAGTTTCAGACTCGCTGAGTGAGAAGGCTGCGGTAAAATGATAAGGATGTATAAATTTTCATGTCATGCTGCAAAATCAACAATGTATTTAAAGAGGAGCTGTCAACCATACTAACTCAGAAAAAAAAAACATATATAAGTAGATAAATCGTTTCTCTACTTACATAACATATGTATTGCACTGTCCACATTTTGAGTTTAGTGATTTTTCTATAGTAAAAAAAGAGAAAACCCTTCTTAGGATTCTCCATTTTAACTGTGTCTATCTTGAAGCCAATCCTGATGTCATTTCCTCCCTTACTCTCCTCTGTCTGTTTGTGTATGCATTGCCCGCCCTCCTCCCAGTCTTCAGGCACTCCCACCCAGCTTTACAAGTCTCAGCATGAGAAATATTGGCCAATCAGAGAGGAACAGAAGTGTGGGAGGGGGAAACAGGAGGGAAAGAGGCTTCAGCCAATCAGGCTGAGGGGGAAGTAAAGAAGCAAAAAAGACAACCCAGCATGCCCTGCAACTTCCTTTGTGTGGCAATGTACCAAATAAGAGTCAGGTAAACTGGGGAATGATCATTTATCAGTAAGAAAAGTAATAGCGATTTTTAACTTTTTTTTTACTTTTTGAATTGGCTGGTTAGCATCCTTATTACTTGTTTACCAGATAAAAATAAAGAATTGTTTTTTGATTTTATGCCCAACAGTTACTCTTTAATAAAAATAATTTTGGGCAGAGGCTTATCTAGAGGTATACAGGCATGGCTCTTGCCATGGGCGCCATGCTTGCCCCTGTGCTGCACCGCTATTCCTGCCCTGGTGCCTCCCCATCACTCAGACCTTAAATATGAGATTAATTCTACTATCTGGAGAACATGACTAACTTCAGCAATATCGCAAGCCAAAAAACACAGGCAACCATAACACATGTATGCAAGAAGGGATGTTGTTTTTAGAGGAGGGGGGCCTACATTACCCAGGTACACCCTGTTTTGGGGCATGTTTATTTTAAAATATTTTTTTTTTTTTTATCAAATGCCTAATAAAGCCAATATAAATGTCTATGCCTATAGATGTCTATACAAATGTCTGAACTAAGACTTAAATGATCTATAATAATACTACTACTAATAATAATACACAACCAGATTGTTTCTTCCAAATTGTAGTTTTGTGTTTTTTTCCCTTCCATTTCAGTGGGGGCCTCATGTTGGGGTACAAACTATAATCCTCAGCACATAGAACACAAGGCATAAGTACCTCTGTCTTAAAAAATACAAATAATTTCCCTAATAATAAACATTACTTGTGACCTTGATGTATTTGTTCTATTGGATTTCCATGAAAATTGCTGGCTTTTACAATGCCTGCCTATTAAGAGGGACTCCTTGCAGCTAAAGCCCCATTGTGAATTCTGCTCTATGTGTATGCATGCTATTCTTATCAATAGAGCCCTCTGCAACATATGAAATCGTTCACTTAAAGCACATACAGAATTGTGAAATGCTTAATGAGATTGCTTTACTCTGAATCATGCTACATTTATCTTGTGTACGCTCGATGCTATCGTCTCTGTTCAGGTTCATTTTGTTTTACATTCCATTAAATAGAAAGCACCTACAGAAAAGCGTACATTTGAATTAGCCGCTTGTTGAATTGGGCGCGATTATCGTGCTTGTTATGTAGCGGCTATAGCCGCTATATGTATCGGTTATCAGTGGTGCTCAAATACCCCTTTTAAAAATTCGAATTTGGTCGAATTCGAATAGTAAATTATTCGAGGTCAGTCGAATATTCGAGTCGAATATTTTTTACTATTCGATTCGACCTCGGACTTCGAGCTCACTATTCGAGTCGGTATTCGAGCTCACTATTCGAGCTGACTATTCGAATTGGCCCAAAATAGCTTCCAACACTTGTTTTGAGGGTGAATGATGCAAGAAACATCTTTTTTTCCAAGTAACAACAGCAAGTGATTATGTGGGGATGTTCCTTTAAAAAAAAATGTGGAAAGAGAAGTTGTGTCCTTAATTTGGTTCAGTAGTGTAGTGTTACTGTATATACTTGTTCTTCTTCTTCTTTATCTTTCTTAATCTTCTTCTAGATCTTCTTCTTCTTCTTCTTCTTCTTCTTCATCATCTTCTTCTTCTTCTTCATCTTCATCTTCTTCATCTTCTTCTTCATCTTCTTCTTCTTCTTCTTCATCTTCTTCTTCTTCTTCATCTTCTTCATCTTCTTCATCTTCATCTTCTTCATCTTCATCTTCTTCATCTTCATCTTCTTCTTCATCTTCTTCATCTTCTTCATCTTCTTCATCTTCTTCTTCTTCTTCTTCATCTTCTTCTTCTTCTTCTTCATCTTCTTCATCTTCTTCTTCTTCTTCTTCATCTTCTTCATCATCTTCTTCTTCTTCTTCATCTTCATCTTCTTCATCTTCTTCTTCATCTTCTTCATCTTCTTCTTCATCTTCTTCTTCTTCATCTTCTTCTTCTTCATCTTCTTCTTCTTCTTCTTCATCTTCTTCATCATCTTCTTCTTCTTCTTCATCTTCATCTTCTTCATCTTCTTCTTCATCTTCTTCTTCTTCATCTTCTTCTTCTTCTTCATCTTCATCTTCTTCATCTTCATCTTCTTCTTCTTCATCTTCTTCTTCATCTTCTTCTTCATCTTCTCCTTCTCCTTCTTTTTCAATATCGTCTTCTTCTTCTTCTTCACGTATTTCTCTTTTCAAATTTTTTTTTAAAGAAATGCAGCTATTTTTGAGCGTAACAAATAGCTGGTGGGCGCACGCATGTTGGAAGCGCCATTGTATGTGCTCCCTGGCAGTGGAAACACAAAGACAGCAGGAGGTAAATTCAGCAGCAGGAGGAGGAGGATGAGTGTGTGGCAGCAGGCAGTCAATGAGGCAGGCAGCTCGCCGTGACATAATAGCCCTGGTACCTAGCGGTGATACCAGGGCTGTAAATAAACACAACAGGAGGTCCCAGACAGCGGTCGTGCAGCCCACATTGTGTCCAATACACAACTGGGACAACACAGTTTTCAACCCGGGCACCTCAGAAAAATTAAACCTTTTTTTTTTTTTATTGGTTTTTTTTGGTTTTGGTTTTACAACCAATATAGCTATTGTTTTGACGTAATAGCTGGTGGCAGAGTGGCAGCAGAAGGTAATTCTGTGTACCCTGGCAGTGGGAAACACAGACAGACAGCAGCAGCAGGAGGAATGGAGGAGCAGTGTGAGCAGCTATTGTTGTGACGTAATAGCTGGTGGCAGAGTGGCAGCAGACGGTAATTCTGTGTACCCTGGCAGTGGGAAACACAGACAGACAGCAGCAGCAGGAGGAATGGAGGAGCAGTGTGAGTGTGGCAGCAGGTAGGCAGCGTGACATAATAGCCCTGGTACCTAGCGGTGATACCAGGGCTGTAAATAAACACAACAGGAGGTCCCAGACAGCGGTCGTGCAGCCCACATTGTGTCCAATACACAACTGGGACAACACAGTTTTCAACCCGGGCACCTCAGAAAAATTAAACCTTTTTTTTTTTTTATTGGTTTTTTTTGGTTTTGGTTTTACAACCAATATAGCTATTGTTTTGACGTAATAGCTGGTGGCAGAGTGGCAGCAGAAGGTAATTCTGTGTACCCTGGCAGTGGGAAACACAGACAGACAGCAGCAGCAGGAGGAATGGAGGAGCAGTGTGAGCAGCTATTGTTGTGACGTAATAGCTGGTGGCAGAGTGGCAGCAGACGGTAATTCTGTGTACCCTGGCAGTGGGAAACACAGACAGACAGCAGCAGCAGGAGGAATGGAGGAGCAGTGTGAGTGTGGCAGCAGGTAGGCAGCGTGACATAATAGCCCTGGTACCTAGCGGTGATACCAGGGCTGTAAATAAACACAACAGGAGGTCCCAGACAGCGGTCGTGCAGCCCACATTGTGTCCAATACACAACTGGGACAACACAGTTTTCAACCCGGGCACCTCAGAAAAATTAAACCTTTTTTTTTTTTTATTGGTTTTTTTTGGTTTTGGTTTTACAACCAATATAGCTATTGTTTTGACGTAATAGCTGGTGGCAGAGTGGCAGCAGAAGGTAATTCTGTGTACCCTGGCAGTGGGAAACACAGACAGACAGCAGCAGCAGGAGGAATGGAGGAGCAGTGTGAGCAGCTATTGTTGTGACGTAATAGCTGGTGGCAGAGTGGCAGCAGACGGTAATTCTGTGTACCCTGGCAGTGGGAAACACAGACAGACAGCAGAAGGGCAGTACACAGCAGCAGCCCACTGTAGGTGTGAAATGTGTGGCTGCAGGCGACGTAATAGTCAAAGTGAACCAGGCTGGCTTAGTGAGCAGGAGCCAGGAGGTGGTAAAGGGTGGTAAGGCACATTAACGATGGTACTAAGTTCCGGCAGCCAGTTCATGTCCCCCTCTCGCCGACAACAGGGGCCAGGAACTCGCCTTCCACCCACGCCTGGTTCATCTTGAGAAACGTCAGTCTGTCCACAGACTTGTGAGACAGACGTGAGCGTTTCTCGGTGACCACGCCACCAGCTGCACTGAAGCAGCGCTCGGACAGCACGCTGGAAGGGGGGCAGGACAGCACTTCCAGGGCGTACTGCGCCAGCTCGCTCCAGATCTCCATGCGCTTGACCCAATACTCCATGGGATCAACAGGGGCATCGCTGTCAAGCCCGCTGTAGGACCCCATGTAGTCAGCCACCATGCGGGTCAGGCGCTGGCTGTGACCGGAGGAGGATGCTGCTGCATGCATCTCCTCTCTAGTCACTGCTGCCGGAGCCTCTACAGTCCTGTAGAGCTCGTGGCTGAGAGACAGCAGGTCTGTGGGGCGCTTGCTGCTGCTGGATGCAGGCACCTGCTGCTGCCTCTGTGCTGGCTGCTGGACAGTGGGGGTGGAAGGCTGGGGGAAGGCTTCCTCCAAGCGCTCAACAAGGGCCTGCTGCAAGCTCCTTATTTGTTGCGCTGGGTCTCCTCCTGCAGGCGGCAGGAACTGGCTCAACTTCCCCTTGAGGCGTGGGTCCAACATCATGCTGATCCAGATGTCCTCCCTCTGCTTCATCTGGATCACCCTGGGGTCCCTGCGCAGGCACGTCAGCATGTGCGCTGCCATTGGGAAGAGGCGGGCCACGTCTGCTGGCACATCGACGTCAGTGCTGTCCTCCTCATCCTCCTCCTCTGCTGCCTCATCCTCTCTCCACCCCCGCACCAACTCAGCTGCACTGCGCTGATCCCCCTCATCAGCAGCCAGGTCAGGGACCTCCACCAAGTCCTCCTCCTCCTCCCCCTCAGAGGTGGACTGTGCAGCTGCTTGCCGCTCCTGCTGGTCCAAGGCTGCCGCTCCCTGTGCCAGCAAAGCATCGAGTGCCCTGTTCAGCAGAGAAACCAGGGGCACCCACTCGCAGACCATAGCATGGTCCCTGCTCACCATGTTTGTGGCCTGCAGGAAGGGAGCCAGCACTAAGCACACCTGCTGCATGTGCCTCCAGTCATCATCGGGGACGATGGACGGGATGTTGCTGGTCTTGTCCCTTCTCTGAGCTGCGGAAACAGTGGCCAGGGCAAGGTAGTGGTTGACAGCGTGCTTCTGTTCAACCAGACGCTCCAACATCGCCAGGGTGGAGTTCCAGCGAGTCGGAACGTCAATGATCAGCCGATGGCGTGGCAGATCCAGCTCCTTTTGCACGTCTTCCAGGCTCGCACAGGCTGCAGCCGAGCGCCGGAAGTGACGCACAACGTTCCTTGCCGTTTCCAGCAGCTCGTCCATCCCCTGGTAGGTGCGCAGGAACTTCTGCACCACCAGGTTCAGCACGTGGGCAAGACAGGGGATGTGGGTCAGGTTTCCCCTGTCTATGGCAGCAACCAGATTGGCCCCATTGTCGGACACCACCTCTCCGACTCTGAGGCCTCTGGGGGTCAGCCAAATCCGCTCCTGCTCCTGGAGTTTGGCCAACACGTGGGCTGCCGTCAGCTTGGTCTTGCCAAGGCTGACCAAGTGCAGCAGCGCTTGGCAGTGGCGGGCCTTCACACTGCTGCTGAGGCGGGGGGTTTGGCCAGGTGTGGCGGAGGATGGCAGAGGATCGGAGGAACCCGCTGCAGTTCCCCTGACCCTGCGGGGTGGCACCACCCACTGTGTTGCTGCTGCTGCTGTGCCCGCTGCTGCTCTCCCATCCTCACCCCCTTCCACCAAGCTGACCCAGTGGACAGTGAAGGACAGGTAGCGGCCTGTCCCGAAGCGGCTGCTCCAGGAGTCCATGGTGACGTGGACCCTTTCACCAACCGCGTGCTCCAGCCCTCGCTCCACATTGGCCATCACAAAGCGGTGCAGTGCAGGAATGGCCTTGCGGGCGAAGAAGTGTCTGCTGGGGAGCTGCCAGTCTGGGGCTGCACAAGCAAGCAGCGCCCGCATGTCGCTCCCCTCCTGCACGAGCGTGTACGGCAGGAGTTGGGAGCACATGGCCCGTGCCAGCAAGCCGTTCAGCTGCCGCACGCGACGGCTGCTGGGAGGCAGAGCCCTAACCACCCCCTGGAAGGACTCGCTCAAAAGGCTCTGGCGTGCCTTTTTGCTGGCACGGGAATCAGCAGACGGAGCAGAGGAGGCCACTGAGGACTGGCTGCCAGAACAGGCCTCAGTGTCGGCGGCAGGAGTTGCAGAGGGGGGAGGAGCAGGGCGTTTCCGCACTCCTGCTGGTGCTGCTGGAGGAGCAGGAGGGCGGGTGGCTGCTGTTGCTGCTGCTGCTGCTGAAGGCTGTGCAGTGATGGGATTGGTGCCACTGCCAGCACCAGATGCCTTCAGCCTCTGGAACTCCTCATGCTGGTGGAAGTGTTTCGCAGAAAGGTGGTTGATCAGCGAGCTGGTGCTGAACTTCAAGGGGTCTGCACCTCTGCTCAACTTCCGCTGACAGTGGTTGCAAGTGGCGTACTTGCTGTACACTGTGGGCATGGTGAAAAACCGCCAGATTGGTGACAAAAACATCCCCCTACGGCATGGAAGCGCTGCTGCCTGTTTCCCTGTGGTGGTTGGGGGGGGGGGGGGGTCTTGGGTGCGGCTGGTGGTGGTACTGGCTGATGCTGCTGCTGCTGCTGCTGAGCCTGAGACACCAGCAGGCTGTGGGACGCTGCCAATGCTTGCAATGATGCGCCTCCTTGCAAGGCCCACAACCGCATCCTCCTCCTCCTCCTCAGAGCTGCTGAGGACGACATCCTCTGGATGTGTTGGCACCCAGTCTCTGTCTGTCACCGGGTCATCATCATCATGCCCCTCCTGAAACATGTCCTGCTCTGATGATGACCCCCCAAACTCCTCTGCTGATGCATGGATGGGACGCTTGACTGTCGCCACAGTCTTGCTGTCCAATCCCTCCTCCCCCAAAGTGCCCATCAGCATCTCCTCCTCCAAATCGCCAACAACAGCATTCAATTGACTCATCATGCCTGGGGTCAAAAGAGTGCTGAGTGACAGGTCGGCGACTGACGGTGAACTGGCCTCCTCCCCAGGCCCTGCTGGGCGGCTGCTGCGAACAGGGGTGGTGGTGGTGAGGGTGGAGGCCTCGGATGCAGAGCTGATGGCGGGCTGCTCATCCTCCGTCATGAGTTGCACCACAGTGTCTGCATCCTTTTCCTCAATGGGACGTTTCCGACCCGGCTGGAGGAAAATGGGAGCAGGTGCTACACGCTGCTGCTGCTGTGTCTCTGCAGCGTGAGTTGCAGATGCTCCTCCTGGGCGGCGCCCAAGGCGTCCACGGCCAGTGGCTATGGGAGGAATGTTAGCCACTGACGCTGCTGCTGCTGCTGCGGAACTGTGCATGGTGGCGCGCCCGCGGCCGCGGCTTGCCACAATGCTGCTCCCTCTCTTCCTGATTCCCTTGCTGCCCTTCCCCTTGCCCAAACCGCGCTGGCTGCCACTTCCAGACATCTTCAATGTTTTGGGCGTATAGACAAAAGTTTTGTAAAAGGGCGGGTGAAAAGTGGGGTACTTTAATGGAGTGGGTTGGTTGGTGAGGTGACTGAGTGAGTGTCCCCTAGTACAGTAAGTAAGTATTAACAGTCAGGAAGTACAACTAGCAGTTACAATAATCAGTAGTAGTAATCACAAGTAAATTTAGTGTGTGTACACTCAGACAGTGAGTGCACGCACGCAGGAGCTAGTAGCCTATGGACACAGTGACTGAGTGTCCTAGACTCCTAGTACGGTAAGAGTAAGTAAGTAGTAACAGTAAGTAGAACTAACTAATAACAATAATCAATCAGCGATCAGAAGGAAATGGAGTGTGGGTGGTGTGTGTGTACACTCAGACAGTGAGTGCACGCACGCAGGAGCTAGTAGCCTATGGACACAGTGACTGAGTGTCCTAGACTCCTAGTACAGTAAGAGTAAGTAAGTAGTAACAGTAAGTAGAACTAACTAATAACAATAATCAATCAGCGATCAGAAGGAAATGGAGTGTGGGTGGTGTGTGTACACTCAGACAGTGAGTGCACGCACGCAGGAGCTAGTAGCCTATGGACACAGTGACTGGGTGTCCTAGACTCCTAGTACAGTAAGAGTAAGTAAGTAGTAACAGTAAGTAGTAGAACTAACTAATAACAATAATCAATCAGCGATCAGAAGGAAATGGAGTGTGGGTGGTGTGTGTACACTCAGACAGTGAGTGCACGCACGCAGGAGCTAGTAGCCTATGGACACAGTGACTGAGTGTCCTAGACTCCTAGTACAGTAAGTAGTAACAGTAAGTAGTAGAACTAACTAATAACAATAATCAATCAGCGATCAGAAGGAAATGGAGTGTGGGTGGTGTGTGTACACTCAGACAGTGAGTGCACGCACGCAGGAGCTAGTAGCCTATGGACACAGTGACTGAGTGTCCTAGACTCCTAGTACAGTAAGTAGTAACAGTAAGTAGTAGAACTAACTAATAACAATAATCAATCAGCGATCAGAAGGAAATGGAGTGTGGGTGGTGTGTGTACACTCAGACAGTGAGTGCACGCACGCAGGAGCTAGTAGCCTATGGACACAGTGACTGAGTGTCCTAGACTCCTAGTACAGTAAGAGTAAGTAAGTAGTAACAGTAAGTAGAACTAACTAATAACAATAATCAATCAGCGATCAGAAGGAAATGGAGTGTGGGTGGTGTGTGTACACTCAGACAGTGAGTGCACGCACGCAGGAGCTAGTAGCCTATGGACACAGTGACTGGGTGTCCTAGACTCCTAGTACAGTAAGAGTAAGTAAGTAGTAACAGTAAGTAGTAGAACTAACTAATAACAATAATCAATCAGCGATCAGAAGGAAATGGAGTGTGGGTGGTGTGTGTACACTCAGACAGTGAGTGCACGCACGCCGGAGCTAGTAGCCTATGGACACAGTGACTGAGTGTCCTAGACTCCTAGTACAGTAAGTAGTAACAGTAAGTAGTAGAACTAACTAATAACAATAATCAATCAGCGATCAGAAGGAAATGGAGTGTGGGTGGTGTGTGTACACTCAGACAGTGAGTGCACGCACGCAGGAGCTAGTAGCCTATGGACACAGTGACTGAGTGTCCTAGACTCCTAGTACAGTAAGAGTAAGTAAGTAGTAACAGTAAGTAGAACTAACTAATAACAATAATCAATCAGCGATCAGAAGGAAATGGAGTGTGGGTGTGTGTACACTCAGACAGTGAGTGCACGCACGCAGGAGCTAGTAGCCTATGAACACAGTGACTGAGTGTCCTAGACTCCTAGTACAGTAAGAGTAAGTAGTAACAGTAAGTAGAACTAACTAATTACAATAATCAATCAGCGATCAGAAGGAAATAGAGTGTGTGTTGTGTGTGTACACTCAGACAGTGAGTGCGCACACGCAGGAGCTAGTAGCCTATATGAACAGTGACAGTGAGTGTCCCTACGGGTACAGTAAGAGTAAGTAGTAAGTAAGTACAACTAACAATAATCAATCAGTAATCAGAAGGAAATAGAGTGTGTGTACACACAGACAGTGAGTGAGTGCACACACGCAGGAGCTAGCTAGTAGCCTATAAACAGTGACAGTCAGTGAGTGTCCTACTCCTAGTACAGTATAACTACAATACTATTAGTAAAGGACAGCAGAAATACTGGTATAGATGATGAGAGAAATAAACAGAGGACAGCTGCCCACAGAGGCAAGGCCCCCCTGAGGCCTAAACCTGTAAGCTTGCAGCAGCTGCCTGTCTCTAATGTAACACACAAGCTACTAACTAAAATACAATGTCTATCTAAATAACAACAATACAGGTGTATATGGCAGGTGTAGGTGAGCAAAAACGCTAGGTAAATGAACACAATAGAGCACTTGCTAAGCCAAAGCACAAAGGAGCAGATCTCTCTCTGTACAAGTCTCAGGCAAGCATGGAAAACCCGAACATGGCGGCCGCTATTTATAGGGTAGGGGCTGGCCAGGGTCCCCCTCTGTGATTGGCTGCCGTCAGAGGGCCTGGGAGCCCTCTGATTGGCTCTAAGCACATCAATCTGGGCTATGACGCTATTCGAGCTCGGTACCGAGCTCGAATAGCGCCGGTTTGCTCGAATAGCTCGAATAGTGAATGGGCTATTCGAGTGTTCTCGAATAGCCCATTCGAATAGCTACAGCTATTCGGAGCTCGAATACCGAGCTCGAATAGCTGAAAAAGAGCTCGAATATTCGAGCTACTCGAATATTCGAGCTCTGCTGAGCACCACTATCGGTTATGTGCTGTAATGGAGAAAGGAGCCTGAGCAGCAGCCGCAGGGAGGGCAGCCGACCTCTCCCTTCCTATATTGCGGCTATATGTGTATATTTAGCGTCGGAAACATTAATAGGTTATCTCGCTGTAATGGAGGGGGTGAGCCACAGAGAGGGCAGCCCGATCTCTCCTTCCCCTTCTCTCCCCGCGCCGCCCTCCCTGCTCCGTTCTAGGACTCCCAGTAATGCGCACCGACACAGGGAAGCGAAGTAAATACCTACCTCACCTCCAATTGCCGCTCACTCGCCGCCGGTCTGCTCCTCTCTGCATAGCCGCTGCTGTGTACAGCGGCTATGCAGAGAGGAGCAGACCGGCGGCGAGTGAGCGGCAATTGGAGGTGAGGTAGGTATTTACTTCGCTTCCCTGTGTCGGTGCGCATTACTGGGAGTCCTAGAACGGAGCAGGGAGGGCGGCGCGGGGAGAGAAGGGGAAGGAGAGATCGGGCTGCCCTCTCTGTGGCTCACCCCCTCCATTACAGCGAGATAACCTATTAATGTTTCCGACGCTAAATATACACATATAGCCGCAATATAGGAAGGGAGAGGTCGGCTGCCCTCCCTGCGGCCCCTCCCCCTCTATTACGATGGTGCACCTACCTATCTATATACCTCACATGCCGACTCTGCTGAGGAAACGGGCAATATCAGGAGACAATCCCTACATCTGTCCCGCAGGCTTTGATGATAATGTACAGGACAGCAGTGTCTACAAGCCTGCATATACAGTAGATCTGTATATATTATATGGAAAAGTAATGTATACAGGTCTGTGTTCACGTTGTATATCTGAGTGATGAGAACATAATTATACACGGGATATTCGTGTAGGGTTAAATGTAAATATATATCAATGTGAATCATGCAGGAAGATCAGAGATGATTAAAAGATCACACTTTTACAAACCCCTATATAAGTTCTGGATCCTGTATGTTGCTGTATTCCACCGGTGTCTGACTATTGGACGGTATCAGACATTCATTCTAAGAACTACTGCATGTTATTAAACTCGGATTCTCAGCCATAAAATGCAATTGTATACACTGATGTTTATTTATTTAGCCCCCCCCCCTTTAGTCTTTACAGGCTAACTAATTAACAGGCCTCTAATAGGGGTTGTAAATTCTGTCACAGGCCCCCTCTACATAACAATCTTCCACTCCATGAATCCCACCATATAAAGTGCAGGGGTTTGCCTGGCCTTGTGGAGAGCTGAGCTTAGCTGCTGAGAGCTTCCGTGAGCACATTAACTCGCTACATTTTATGTTGATTTCAATACAAACCTGTTTTCAAAAGCCACACAGTTGCTTTGTAGTTGTATATGCTGGTTATCTTATGGTAGTTTACATTAAAAAAACAAAAACAAATAGCCCATTAAGGCTTGTTTGCATAAGCTTTGTGATGATCCTGAAGACAGCTTTTATCTTGTGATGTAAAAGTGACATGCTGCAATAAGGTGAGGGTACTCTGCTCTCACCCCTCTGTACACTGTGTGTGTTTTCCAGCCAGGGGATAATCAGGGCTTCTACCTACAGAGTCGGGATTATATAGCGGCAGAGGAAAGGCAGAATACTGCAAAAAGGAATGTGGATAGTGCTGGAGGAAGAACGTTGAATAGTGTCCTGTACATTAATTATATACTGTATATAGTGTGCTTTATAATTGCCGGTAATGAATGATTTAGAATTAAAGTTAATAATTAAGGATTTGCCACTAAGGATTTTGTAGTGTACCACATGGGGAAGCAATAAGTGGCCACCATAAATAGTGTGCTATATTTTTACAATGTTACCAGTTGTGTACAATCACCTGTAATTAAATGTAATATGTTTGCTGCAGGTGTCACTTGGCATACTTTGTCCAAAGCAGTGTAACAGTGTAACTTAAGAGCAAGCAGCAGTATGGTATGCATAATGTATGCACAATAAATAGGATGCTGTAGTTCCATCCCATATATTTGCCGCAATAGTGGGAATTTATGGCTATTTAAGGATCTTGTAATGTGGATGATGATCAGTAACAATTGCCGGTAATTAAGGATTTCAGGGTTCTAGTCGCTAATGAAATACTTGTGCTGTGTGTTCAGTGACTATTCTTGGCACTAATTAAGGATTGTGAAATGTGAAATATGGGTATGCCGTATATGCTTAAAGCAGTAACTATAAATAGTGCGCAGTGTATATTGTTCAGAAATTATTTCCAATATTTCCAATAATTAATAGCGGTTATACGAATGACTGGAATAGTATTATAGGAATGGCTGGAATAGTATTATAATAATGGCAGGAATAGTATTATAGGAATGGCAGGAATAGTAAAGTGATATATACTTGTGTGTTGTAACAGTGGGCATTAGAAATAGAGGTGGATACTAGCGGTTAGGACAATAATATCTGTTATTACTGTGCTTTTGGTAATAGAGAAGATTAATAATGGTTATCACAATGTTGTAAGGGAAAAGTTAGCCAGACAGTCAATTTAGTGTGCTTTTAAAATGAGAGGAGAATAATAGCGGTTACAGCAGGCACCAAAAGGCTGGCTGGTTCAAGCGGAGTGAGTTCGGTGGGCTGCTGATAGCCGAGCCCGTCAGGGTCTAGCTATCACTCCTGCTTGAAGTTGTAGCTAATAGTAAACACATAAGTGATATACACACTACATAATGTGCTTAACGAGCTGCAAGCAGGAGTGATAGCGGACACTACGGCTCCGCTATCAGCAGCCCTCCGAGGCTCAGCTTGAACCAGCCAGCCTTTGAACTGTTGTTTAACCTGAAGTGCAGGGCTGAGCTTTTGTGTTCCCCAGGCAGCTAATTGGAGTGGGCTGGTGCATAGCATTGTTATTTTACGATTATTATATAGCCGCTTGCATAATAGCTATACATCCTTATGATAGTGGAGAATAGCATCAGCCGCATAATAGTCACTACTTATAGCCGCTTTCTTTATATAGCTGTTTTTTTTAGTCTGATGACAGCGGAGAATATAGCCGCTAAATGCCCTGCTGCAGGAGAGAAGTTCCTTTGAGTTTGAGCGGCATACGCACAGCATAGCCGTTTACTGCGCCCATATCATGCAGTCTGCGCCATGAGAGAGAGATGTAGCCGATAAATACATTGGCGGAATAGCGGCGCCCATTTCAACTTGCGCTTCAATTAACTGCTCCGACAGAAAAATATGACATCACATTGTATTTTTCTGACAAAATGGGAACAATAGAGGCAGTGCGGGTGAATTCCCTGGTGGTGAGAGGTCCGGGGCTCATCTGCAATTTCCTCTAGGTATCGCATGGTGGTTTGGGGGCCCCGGCCAGTGAGAGTCCAGGGACTCCAGCCGTCGTGTGAACCAGTGTTTGTGGTTTTAATTTTTTTTTTTGCAGCTTCCAGGATGCGGGTGACAGGTGAGTAGTTAGGGAGGGACCCCTGTGGGAACAGTGCCTGCCCAGTGATGATCGAACTAATTAGGATTACGCAAAATTTCACGTACATTTTCGCATTTACACTTATAAGTAATAACGATTTGTAAATTCAATTGATTTCGTATGGAGATTCGTAATTTCGCCTAAAATTTGGCGTCATTTCGGCCCACCACTGGCCTGCATGGGGCCGTCCTGTTGGTGACATAATCTAAGATTATGTCCGACAAAAGCCTCCCACCTGAATGCTGCCTAATTTATGCAATTCCTGCTAGATTTGGTACGGCAGGCAAAGGGTGTATAACTGTTCACTTGATTGGCTGACAGGCGCCTGCTGACCAAGTAAAGGTAGGAAATTGCTAGAGCTGGGAGTGAGTGTGTTGTAAAATGGGAACAATGCTAATGTTATTATTATTAACACTTTACTGAGTACATAGTCATGTTACTTACTGTCCTCAGAGGAGCTCACAATCTAATCCCTACCATAGTCATAGTCTAATGTCCTACCATATTATTATAGGTATTTGTATAGTACTGGCATCTTCCGCAGCACTTACAGAGTACATAGTCATGTCACTAACTGTCCTCAGAGGAACTCACAATCGAATCCCTACCATACTCATAGTCTAGTGTCCTACCATATTTTTATTATGTATTTATACAGTATAGCACTGACATCTTTTTCAGCACTTTACAGAGCACATAGTCACATCACCCTCCCCCCCCACCCCTTATTCCCTTAGATTGTACGCTGGCAAGGGCAGGGCTCTTTTACCCTTTTGTGTCTTGTTATTTGTTACATATTTATTCATATTCATTTTGTCACTGTAATTACCACTTCTGTATTCTGTACCAATTTGTATTTTGTACCAACTCTGCGTTTCATATTGGTGTATACCATTGTCTGTATTATTTTTACCACATGTTTGTTTCTTATTTTTACAGCATCACAGAGTATGTTGGCGCTTTATGAACCAATAATAATAATAATAATTATTATTATATTATGATTATGTACAGTATTTATAGAGGGCTGATATGTGCTGCAGCACTTTACAGAGTACATAGTCTTGTCTCAGACTGTCCTCAGAGCAGCTCACAATCTAATCCTACCATAGTCATAGTCTAATAGCCTACCATATTATTGTTATGTATTTATATAGCACTGACATCTTCTGCAGCACTTTACAGAGTACATAGTCCTGTCACTGACTGTCCTCAGAGGAGCTCTCAATCTAATCCTACCATAGTCATAGTCTTATGTCCTTCCATATTATTATTATTATTATTATGTACTTATATACCACTAACACTGACATCTTCTGCAGCACTTTACAGAGTACATAGTCATGTCACTGTCTGACCTCAGAGGAATCACACTCTAATCCCCACCATAGTCATAGTCTAATGTCCTACCATATTATTATTATGTATTTATATAGCACTGACATCTTCTGCAGCACTTTACAGAGTACATAGTCATGTCACTGTCTGACCTCAGAGGAGCTCAAAATGTAATCAGGGGAAGAGGCTTTTTATAAGATTTACTGTATCGTCAACATGTCATGTAATATTATTATTCTTACCTAGACATGATAAAAACAACACACATCTTCACTCAGGAGGAAACTTTAACAATTAAAGGAAACTTTAACAATTGTAGGAGAACTACATAATGTGCTAAATAAAAATGACCACCTAATTATATCAGTCACTGAATACTGTATTTCTTCGGATTGTATGTATTATTAAAGGTGGCCATACACTGGTCGATTTGCCATCAGATCGACCAACATATAGATCCCTCTCTGATCGAATCTGATCAGAGAGGGATCGTATGGCTGCCTTTACTGCAAACAGATTGTGAATCGATTTCAGCATGAAACCGATCACAATCTGTGAAGCTGCCGCCGCCCCTCCGCCAGCTATACATTATCTGTTCCGGACGGTGCAAGTCCCCCTCTGTCCCCGCTGCTCCTTCTCCGCTGGGCTCCGGCAGGCTTCACTTCTTTCTGTCCAGGGAAGTTTAAACAGTAGACGGCGCTCTACTGTTTAAACTTCCTGTCGGGACAGGAAGTAAGTGAAGCCTGCCGGAGCCCAGCGGAGAAGGAGCAGCGGGGACAGAGGGGATACGCGCCGGCAGAGCGGGTAATGTACTGCCGCTAGCGTCGGTCGTCGGGCATTCGAAACACCACTTTCGACGCACTCCAGAGACTGTTTGTTGGCCGGTGCTAGTGGTTTCCTGGCACATGATTATTTGGGCCAGTAAAGAAGGACACGATATATATATATATATATATATATATATATATATATATATATATATATATATATATAATTTTAATATTTTTGACACACTGTTGCATGTATTTTATTTATAGCATGTACGCATGTATAAAAAAAGAGTGTGCAAGAAATATAAATACAGGCATAATTTTTACTTGTAATTTTGTATACTCCGACTCACAATTGAATTACAATTGAAAATGCGATTCTATTCCTAATTTCGATTACAGTCGAATCAAAAGCGCATTAAGTCATAATCGAAACCACTCAGAGTCGAAACACGGCCCTTACTAGCATCACTAATGATTCATACTGTGCCTTCATAAAGGGGACCCTGTGTGGCCCCGAAACAATCATTGGTGGTACGGTCGATTGTGTATTAGTGATCGAACAATTAACGCAGTTCCTTGAAGTGTACGGTGTGCGGCTCTTTCTCGGAATTCTTGGATGTATCAGTAAGAGCTCTTTTCCACTACGGCGTTTGCGATGGCTGAATCGCAAAACCGCAAACCGCTAGTGATTTTTCAAATCGCTACAGTTTGCTTTTAACATAGGAATCGCGGTAGGTCATTTCCAATACCGCGATTCGTTTTTTACGTTATCGCGATTGCACGGCGGAATGATTATTGCTGCAATTTTGCTATGCAGTGTGCAAACGTCGGAAAATCGCAGCTAAATTTTGTGCATTTGCTGAATCGCAATCACTAGCGTTCAGCGCGAACGCTAGTGATTGCTAGTGGAAAAGGGCCCATAAGCCAGGTAAACACTTGCAATTTAGATTGGCCAATCACTGACCAATTTTGATACTTCCATGTAGTATGTAGGCCAACAGATTTTGAATACTATTAACAGATTGTGTAGGTAAATTCTTGTACTATACAGCAGGAGGAGGTAGCAGCCCTTCATAAGGCAGGCTGCATCTGAATGACCAACTGCATGGATGTGCAGAGCCGAAATATAGGCAGGATACACAACTTCAAAACAGACGCAACAAAATGGAGGATGTTGGCTCCCAAAAAGTTTGCGCGCAGAGTGTTCTGTACTAGACTCTTTCACCGCATTGAGGTATTGTCATGGAAGAGACCCTAACCTCTAGTGTTGTGTACTAGACTCTTTCACCGCTTTGAGGTATCCTCATGGAAGAGACCCTAACCTCTAATTTACAAAAAATATACCTGGGGACAGCTGGCCATAAAATGGTTTACACATTTGTGTTCTTAATCAGGCTGCACCTGAAACGAGTACCAACAAGGGCGTGCAGAGCCCCCTAGAGGCCAAATACACACCTTGGGCTTGATTCGCAAAACCGTGATAACTCATCACGGCCGCGCTAGCGTTTTGCATGCTCTATAGCATGTGTAATGGTTTTTGCGTGCAAATGCAAATTTGCGCACAAAATCGTGGCTGTTTTCATGCGACCGTGATAAGAGTTATCACAGCTTTGTGAATCAAGCCCCATGTATTAAAAACATATGCAAACTATGCACTAAACCAGGGGTCCCCAAACGTTTTGGGTCGAGGGCCGGGTCAACATACTCCAGACTGCTGCGGGGCCGGAGTATACATAAAATGATGTAGAAGTCTTTGTGGGCCAGACAGTGAAGCATACCCAGGTGACAACCTGCAGTCCAATTGGACAGCAGTGTCACCTGATGTGAAATTGGATTGGAAACCAGCGAATGACTGCTTTCTGGCTTCCATGTGGATAGGTGGTGCCAGCACTGCGGACCACCAATATTTAAAGATGTAGCTAACAGCATCTATAAGTTATACATTTTGTGTGTGGAGGGCCGGGGAAAAAGCCTCAAGGGGCCACATTTGGCCCGCGGGCCTTAGTTTGAAGACCACTGCACTTAACCCAAAACTCAGATTAAAATGGAGGGGCTCTTTCTTTTCTTATAGGTTCTCTTTAAAGGATCTGATCCTCCGCTGACCGTCCTGGTATATTTGTTCAGTCGCTCTCTGTTGTGCAGGAGTGGCCCAGCCACACGCGGCTGGGCCATGCATGCACAACACAGCACGACTGAGCAAATATACCGGGGCGGCCAGCCAACGATGGAGGTGGCCCGGGGCGACGGGGAGGGAGCCCACGGCCTGAAGAGGGCTGGTGGAAGCCCCAGGTAAGTATAAATGATTTAATTTTATTAATCTCAGGTACACTTTAAAGAGGAATTGTACTGAAAATAACGTTATGATTAAAATTGCTTATCCTATACAATAAAACACCTGTGTCCCTGCGTCCTCCTCCTGTGTGTCCATGCGTCATCCTCCTGTGTGTCCCTGTGTTCGTGCTTTTGCGTATTGTGCATGCACGGCAGGCGGGCAGCGAGCAGGAGGACGGGGCCAGGGGGCGGGCATGTGCATGGGCCGTGCACGTGCATGTGCGCTGACATGTGGCGGCAGCGGATGGCGGCGGTGACCAGGGCGGGAGGGGTATTTTTGGGTTGTGAGGGAGGCCTAGAGCACGTTATTGTAACGAGCTTGGGTCTACTAGTTTTTCATAATATTAATTTACAGATTGTTTACTCAGTGTTTGCACATCGTAAAATCTTTAGTTGATCTGTACGGAATGTTGGTTAAGGGGCCCATACACCTAACGATTTTCCTGCCGATATACAGCAGATTCAATCACTGTGATCGAATCTGCTGTGAAATCGTAACGCAAATGATTGATTTCCATCTGAAATCAATCGTTCCCATCGAGCCGTCCATGTGGAAGATTTTGCTCAGTTGCTGGCGGGTTAGGAGTGCATCGATAGCGGCGTTCGAATGCCCAACGACCGACACAATACAGCGGCAATAATACATTACCTTCTCCGGCTGGCACGAGTCCTCCCGGTCACTGCTTTCTCTTCTCAGCTGGGCTCCAGGGCTGCAGCTTCACTGAACTTCCTGTCCCGGCAGGAAGTTTAAACAGTAGAGCGCCCTCTACTGTTTAAACTTCCCAGGACAGAAAGAAGTGAAGCCTGCCGGTCCGGAACCCAGCGGAGAAGAAGACAGCGGTGACAGCGGGGACACGCGCCGGCAGATCAGGTAATGTATGTAGGGGGGGGGGGGGGGGGCAGTGGCAGCACCACCACAGATTGTGATCGGTTTCACACTGAAATCGATTCACAATCTGTTTGCAGTAAAGGCAGCCATACGATCCCTCTCTGATCAGATTCGATCAGAGAGGGATCTATCTGTTGGTCGATCTGATGGCAAATTGGCCAGTGTATGGCCACCTTTACTGAGAGTTCTATGCACAAAGGGAGATAATGGCAGTTGGAAAAAGCCGTTATTTCCCGCAATGCAACAGAGTTTACAGACAGCAAATTGTCAGGACCATGTTAACAATGATGCAAAAAACAATGTTCTAGAATACATACAAGAAAGGTGTCCAGCTAAAACTAGTTTATTTTTTCTTAAGCTGGCCACTAACGGTCCAATTTCTAGAGGAAAAATCGTTCGAGCGATCAGAAATTCTGATCGGACGAAAAATCGTTCACTACACCATCAACTAACCAATCATTGCTTCCTATGTATCACGACCACCAAGAAAATCCAAATTTTCGTTCGACGAAAATTCATTCGGGTGACATTTTTTTCACTCGTACATAATCGATTGTGTCCACCAATGGAGATTATTTACAACCAATCCGATCAGAATTTCTGATCGCTCGAATGATTTTTCGCTAGAAATTGGACCTTTAGTGGCCAGCTTAAGGCTATATTGTACTGTATTTTTTAACAATAGCTTGTAGCTTTAGGCCTCTCAACATATATTGTTTTAAGTCAAGATTGCTTTGAATGTTGTAAAAAAAGATATATTTTTTTTTTATTTACCTGGTTATATTTTACTTGCGGTTATTAAAGCGGGATTGTCAGCCACAAAATCAAATTCCATTTACCCACTGCTCTGTGTTTATTATGTAGACTACATGCAGTCTGTATTGCAAGCATTCCAATATAATCATACATGTTTCTGCTGTAATGAATCTTACCTCAGTCAGCCTGGCTCTATTCTGGTATGTTGCCTGGGAGAAAGAAACTTGTTATCTCTCCTCCCACATTCCTGCTCCTCACTGATTGGCTGAGGGCAGTTCAGTGTGACACAAGGCTGAGAAAGGAAATACACCTCACCCCTCTGCAGAAGCTGCTGAAATACATTCTATGCTGTGCTCACATGCGTTTAAAAAGCAAGCAAGATATGACAATGCAGTTTCTAGGAGAAAAAAAAAGAGTTAGGGTTGGTGCACACCGAGCAGCTTTTTCAGCGTTTCTGCAGCTGCTTGCGGCTGCGGATACGCTTGGTCAATGTATCTCAATGAGGTGGTTCACACCAGAGCGGGAGGCGTTTTGCAGAAACGCATACTCCCGGGGTGAGGCATTTTTTGGATTGCGGATGCGTTTCTGCCTCAATGTTAAGTATAGGAAAAACGCAAACCGCTCTGAAAAACGCCTGTTCAGAGCGTTTTTGCCGGCGTTTTTGTTACAGAAGCTGTTCAGTAACAGCTTTACTGTAACAATATATGAAATCTACTATACTGAAAACCGCAGCAGCAATCCGCAAAACGCTAGCTGAAACGCTACAGAAAAATAAGAAAAAGCGTTTCAAAGTCTGCTAGCATTTTGCGGATCTGCTAGCGTTTTTTTTTGTGCACCAGAGGAGTTTTTCTGAGCGTTTTGAGTTTTTAAATCTGTTGCTAATGTTATCCTATGTGTCTGTGCACACTGGAGCAATGAGGTTTTGTAAAAAACCCCATAGCATTACATTGGGAAGAGCTTTTGAAACCTCTAAAAGCTCTTCCCAATGTAGGCCCGGTGCACACCAAAAACCGCTAGCAGATCCGCAAAATGCTAGCAGATTTTGAAACGCTTTTTCGTATTTTTCTGTGGCATTTCAGCTAGCGTTTTGCGGTTTTGTGTAGCGGTTTTGGTGTAGTAGATTTCATATTTTGTTACAGTAAAGCTGTTACTGAACAGCTACTGTAACAAAAACGCCGGCAAAACCGCTCTGAACAGGCGTTTTTCAGAGCGGTTTGCGTTTTTCCTATACTTAACATTGAGGCAGAAACGCATCCGCAATCCAAAAAATGCCTCACCCTGGGACTATGTGTTTCAGCAAAACGCCTCCCGCTCTGGTGTGAACCACCCCATTGAGATACATTGACCAAGCGGATCCGCAGCCGCAAGCGGCTGCAGAAAAGCTGAAAAAGCCGCTCGGTGTGCACCAGCCCGTAATGCTATGGGGTTTTTTACAAAACCTCATTGCTCCAGTGTGCACAGACACATAGGATAACATTAGCAGCAGATTTAAAAACTCAAAACGCTCAGAAAAACTCCTCTGGTGTGCACCAGGCCTGTGGGAGGAAATCAAATCAGGATTGGCTTCAGTTAGAGGCAGTAAGGATGGAAAATGTCTGGAACAGTTTTCTCTTTATTTACTATATAAAATTCACTGAAATAAAAAAAATATGGACAGTACTATACATATTATGTAAGTAGAACAAGTATTAATGTACTTATATGTGTTTTTTTTTCCTCCCAGGGATAGTATGGCTGTCTCCGCTGCTTTAACAGGTATAGGCTAAGCTTTGTGTAGATAGCAGTTTATTTCTCAAGTTTTTCATGTATCATGTCACAAAACATGGAAATATTCTGAAAACACCAAAATGATTTCCTGTCTTTTGGCCCTCTGTGCAAACCTCTTCTCTGGTAGAGGCTGCCAAGGCCAACAAGATGCAATTAATTACTGATTGCATGCAAATGTCATGCAAATCATATGCATCTTGTAACTGGGCTAATCAAATTAACTTCTGTCAATTTTCATAGGTGCAATTCCATGCGACATATAATTTGCATTTCTATTCACTGGCAACTACTTCACTAACACACAGCTCCTGTCTCATCAACTGTATATTTCTAACGTGTAAAGATAAAACAGCACTATATATATATACTCACCTAAAGGATTATTAGGAACACCTGTTCAATTTCTCATTAATGCAATTATCTAATCAACCAATCACATGGCAGGGGATGTTTTCTTGGTACACTTTAGGCCCCATAGTGCCAATTGCAAAATCACAAGAAGAAGTCGGCACACCATCCACTTGTTTATGGGTGCTTGACGAGGTGACATGGGCAATGTCACAATCAAAGTCCAAAATTGCAAAGATCGTCAGCACACCATTAGTCAAACTGGCACAATAAATTTTATGTGCTTTTGACTAATGGTGTGCTGACGATCTTTGCAATCTTAGTGCCAATTGGACATCGTTTAAATGCCACGGGCTACCTGAGCATTGTTTCTGACCATGTCCATCCCTTCATGACCACCATGTACCCATCCTCTGATGGCTACACCCCAGCAGGATAATCCACCATGTCACAAAGCTCAAATCATTTCAAATTGGTTTCTTGAACATGATGAGTTCACTGTACTAAAATGGCCCCCACAGTCACCAGATCTCAACCCAATAGAGCATCTTTGGGATGTGATGGAACGGGAGCTTCGTGCCCTGGATGTGCATCCCACAAATCTCCATCATCTGCAAGATGCTATCATATCAATATGGGCCAACATTTCTAAAGAATGCTTTCAGCACCTTGTTGAATCAATGCCACGTAGAATTAAGGCAGTTCTGAAGGCAAAAGGGGGTGAAATATGTGTATATATACACACACAGCCTCAGGGCACAGTGTAGGAGGGGGCGCACAAGTCACTCAGCTATCGTTCCCCTATTGTGTTTGAAGCAGAGAGAAATAAGAAAAGGGGATACATGGCAGTAACTGCAAGCCAGATAACTAGAGATTAAACGGAACCCGAGGTGAGAGTGATATGAGGGCTGCCATATTTATTTCCTTTTAAACAATACCAGTTGCCTGGCAGTCCTCCTGATGCTGTGTCTATAATACTTTTAGCCATAAACCCTGAACTGACATATGTAGATCAGGTACTCTGACTCAGCTAACTCGGGTTTTACTGGATTAGCCATATGCTTGTTCCAGGGTTTTGACTCAGAAACCATGCATACCAGACAGGGGCATATCTAAAAAATCCCCGGGCTCCCCTGCAAAAAAAAACAACAACAAAAAATCCCCCCTCTAGGGCCCGCTCAGGGACTTTTGGAGGGCAGGAGGGGTCGCAGCATAAGAGGAGAGTGTGGCAGATCGGTGGGGAGGGGGGAAATGCCCCCTCTCCCTCACCTCGGGCTCTCCTCTCAGCGCTTCCCCTCCTGCAATCATTGGTGGCAGCGGGCAGCAGCGGCAGTGGCAGCAGCCTGAACACATTACCTCCTTCTCGCTGGAGGTTTTCCGATCTCTAAGAGCTTCATGCAACTTCCTGTGTAAACAGGAAATTGCTCATAGAGAACGGAAGACCTCCAGCGAGAAGGAGGTAATGTACTCGGCCTGCCGCCGCCGCTGCTGCCCGCTGCCACCAATGATTGCAGGAGGTGGAGCGCTGAGAGGAGAGCCCGAGGTGAGGGGGGGAATTTCCCCCCTCCCCACCCATCTGTCACAGTCTCCTATTATGCTGCGACCCCTCCTGCCCCCCAAAAGTCCCTGAGCGGGCCCTAGGGGGGCCCCGGGCCCCCCCGCGACGGCAAGGGTCGCATCCCCTATTGTTACGCCAGTGATACCAAAAGATCAACAGGACTGTCAGGCAACTGGCATTGTTTACAAGGAAATAAATACGGCAGCCTCCATATCACTCTCACCTCGGGTTCTGTTTAAGATGTTGGAGGGTTGGGGCCCTGGGGTGCCTCTTAAGCCCCATCTACACGTTACAATTCCACGTGTGATCGATCAAATCCGATTGGATCGAATTTGATTGGATAGATTAAATCCGACATGTCCAATTGGGGCTCGATCGACAGTGTGATCGATTTTGTTTAGTTATCAATGCAAAATCGAGCACACTATCGATCGAGTACCGATCGGACATGTTGGATTTAATCAATCCAATCGAATTCGATCCAATCTAATTCGATCGATCGCACGTGGAATTGTAACGTCTGGAAGGGGCTTAAGTCTAGTAGCAATCAGTGTCTGACGGCTGGGGTGGGAGGGATGGAGGGGCGCACTTTGGTGTCTCAGCTTTGGGTGCTGGAGGACCTTGTCCCGGGTCTGCACACACTCACACAAAACAAATAATTTATCTGACCCTTGCCAAATGAACAGTTAGCTCCATGTGAACATATAATTAATATTTTTCAAAAAGTAATCGCTAATTTTTTTTTTTTTTTGAATTATTATAATCTCTTCCCTTTCAATATGAGTATCAGCTCCATCTGTCTGAATTTCAGTCATGCCGTCTATAACAACTCACATTTTAATGTACACTTCGCCTCCTTTCACCATTCTCTGAATGATGGCTCTGTTAAGCCTTCACGCCATTTATAGACTTGCGTATCTTTGTTTCCTATCATATTAACCGAGAACGCTGACTGAAAAATGTGTCCAAAATGGCTTCCTCTAAATACAGCACAACAATGCCTCGATTTCTGAGCCTCACTGGATGAACTTCCTATTCCACAGAAAAGAACGCACACATTTTGGTACCCATTTGCATTATTAATTTGCCGTGAGCATTTAATACACCACTGTCATCAGCCAGGGCGAGCGTTTTAATCCCACTATTAAAATATAAATGACTTGACCGCCTTGCCGTAGCACGATCCCCGATAAGGGTTACGGAGCTGAGGCAATGGACCGGCTGGTCACATAGTTTTAATGTTTCGAATTACTAACTATGCCGTTTCACCTCATTTGCCCTACTGTACGTAAAATTACGGGGCGGCCATGCATGCCCTAATGCATCATTTATGAAATGACAGAGTCCCATATCCTATCTCCGTAAACACACGCGCTCCCATTGTCCTACATGATGTATAGCGCTGTATAAATGTCCCCCCCACCCTCCCCCACCACATGCCTTTCCTTATGGGGACATCACATAAGCATATGTGACCGCATTTGCACGCCGCAGCAGGTGGTGACTGAGTCTCTTGCTTTGACAGCCCTCTGACACAGCCTCCGTCAATGACCTGAAATACAGTTGGGGGAGGCTGAATTTTCTCTTTACTATTTTTTTTTTTTTTCATAAGCAAGGACTGGTTGTTTGGGGAAAAAAGGAGGCAGGAAGTAAAATTCTATGATTATAATTTACATGCAATTTTGTCTTGTATTTTTTTTTTTAACAAAGGCCTTTTTTTGTCCACCCTTCCATATATACTGTATATATTTTTTTTTTCCTTCTCTTGCTCCCTCCACCTCTTTTCTCAGCTGCCACCTCCTTGCAGCAGATTAGGGGAGGTAGTCACAGGGTGTAAGAATGACAAGCATAATTTGGGGGTGGGGGGTGAAAGGGGGCGGCTGCAATGATGATGTCGGATGCCTAATATCCTACAACTGGAGAGCAAAGCTGACTGAGGGGGTGAAATGAAAATAAGGACAGATGAGCAAGGAAGCAGAACGCAGCAATGACTTTACCTAGGGATGTTCAAACGTCGAGCTCACAGCTTTTCCCCCCTTTCTGTGCGAAATGCTCCGGTGCCACTGAAAGGTCCGTAGGTCGCTTAGAAGGAGCCCAGTCTCTCATTCTTGCCCTCCGCAGTCAGTCTTGTTATTCAAGTCCCAAGTGATACAAATTAAAAAAAAGAAGAAGAAGAAGGCCCATCTGCCTTCTTATCAGTTCTGTCAAGTCTTGCATACGCTAAAATGCTAATGACCTGGATATAGCTCATGAAAAATGCAGCTCAAGGCAGGGGAGAGAGAAAGAGAGAGGCAAGGGGAAGAATTATTGAGACGTAGAGTTATGATGGAGCGGCAGAAGCATCTTTCAGATCATCAAGCACACTGCACCACGGGGTCCGCTATATGGTGACGTTCATGATAGACGGGGGTGTATGACTCGAATAATGCTCTATGGAAGGATAATAAATAGTTCAGTAACAATACAATCACGTGATATATATATATATATATATATATATATACAGGATCTTCTCAAAAAATTAGCATATTGTGATAAAGTTCATTATTTTCTGTAATGTACTGATAAACATTAGACTTTCATATATTTTAGATTCAAATACACACAACTGAAGTAGTTCATGCCTTTTATTGTTTTAATATTGATGATTTTGGCATACAGCTCATGAAAACCCAAATTTCCTATCTCAAAAAATTAGCATATTTCATCCGACCAATAAAAGAAAAGTGTTTTTAAAAAAAAAAAGTCACCCTTCAAATAATTATGTTCAGTTATGCACTCAATACTTGGTCGGGAATCCTTTTGCAGAAATGACTGCTTCAATGCGGCGTGGCATGGAGGCAATCAGCCTGTGGCACTGTTCAGGTGTTATGGAGGCCCAGGATGCTTCGATAGCGGCCTTAAGCTCATCCAGAGTGTTGGGTCTTGCGTCTCTCAACTTTCTCTTCACAATATCCCACAGATTCTCTATGAGGTTCAGGTCAGGAGAGTTGGCAGGCCAATTGAGCACAGTAATACCATGCTCAGTAAACCAGTGGTTTTGGCACTGTGAGCAGGTGCCAGGTCGTGCTGAAAAATGAAATCTAACTAGGCTAACTAGTTCAGGAATGATAGAAACCAAGGCCTTGATTCACAAAGCAGTGCAAAGCACCAACTGTTAGCATGCTTGTGAAAAGCCCCTCTTCACGACTAAACTCAGTTTAGGCGTGATAAAATCAACTCGCGCGCAAAGTTTTGCGCTCGGGACTTTGTGCGTGATCTTATTGTCAAAATGGTGCTAACCTAGTTAGCACCCTACTTATCACGCCCAAAGTCTTTAGGCATGCTAACTAGGTTAGCATTGCTTTGTGAATCAAGCCCCAAATGTAAACATCACAAACAGAACTCGTACTTGGTAGTGTTGGGCGAACAGTGTTCGCCACTGTTCGGGTTCTGCAGAACATCACCCTGTTCGGGTGATGTTCGAGTTCGGCCGAACACCTGACGGTGCTCGGCCAAACCGTTCGGCCACATGGCCGAACTAAGAGCGCATGGCCGAACGTTCCCCGAACGTTCGGCTAGCGCTGTGATTGGCCGAACGGGTCACGTGGTTCGGGCCCGAACGCGCTCTGATTGGCCGAACGGTCACGTGGTTCGGGTAAATAAATACCCGAACCACGTCATATCTCCGCCATTTGTCTGTGGGTTTAGCTTTGGGTAGGCAGGCAGGGTAGTTCGCTCTCCAGCCACGCTAGCCAGGGTCCCCCCCAGTCATTGTGTGTCGCTGCTGGGAACAGTAGTACACCGCTCGCTCAGCCACACTATATATAGCATTGTTTACTGCCACTGTGTACCTCGCTCAGCCACGCTATATATATAGCATTGTGTTTTCTGACACTCTGTGTACACGGCTTAGCCTGACTAATATAGCATTGTGTGTACTGCCACTGTGCACCTCGCTCAGCCACGCTATATATAGCATTGTGTGTACTGCCACTGTGCACCTCGCTCAGCCACGCTATATATAGCATTGTGTGTACTGCCACTGTGCACCTCGCTCAGCCACGCTATATATATAGCATTGTGTTTTCTGACACTCTGTGTACACGGTTTAGCCTGACTAATATAGCATTGTGTGTACTGCCACTGTGCACCTCGCTCAGCCACGCTATATATAGCATTGTGTGTACTGCCACTGTGCACCTCGCTCAGCCACGCTATATATAGCATTGTGTGTACTGCCACTGTGCACCTCGCTCAGCCACGCTATATATAGCATTGTGTGTACTGCCACTGTGCACCTCGCTCAGCCACGCTATATATATAGCATTGTGTTTTCTGACACTCTGTGTACACGGCTTAGCCTGACTAATATAGCATTGTGTGTACTGCCACTGTGCACCTCGCTCAGCCACGCTATATATAGCATTGTGTGTACTGCCACTGTGCACCTCGCTCAGCCACGCTATATATAGCATTGTGTGTACTGCCACTGTGCACCTCGCTCAGCCACGCTATATATAGCATTGTGTTTTCTGACACTCTGTGTACACGGCTTAGCCTGACTAATATAGCATTGTGTGTACTGCCACTGTGCACCTCGCTCAGCCACGCTATATATAGCATTGTGTTTTCTGACACTCTGTGTACACGGCTTAGCCTGGCTCTATAGCATTGTGTGTACTGCCACTGTGCACCTCGCTCAGCCACGCTATATATAGCATTGTGTTTACTGCCACTCTGTGTACACCGCTCAGCCAGACTATATACCGTTGTTTACTGACACTCTATGTACACCGCTCAGCCAGACTATATACCATTGTTTACTGACACTCTGTGTACACGGCTCAGCCTGACTATAAAGCATTGTGTGTACTGCCACTGTGCACCTCGCTCAGCCACGCTATATATAGCATTGTGTTTTCTGACACTCTGTGTACACGGCTTAGCCTGACTATATAGCATTGTGTGTACTGCCACTGTGCACCTCGCTCAGCCACGCTATATATAGCATTGTGTTTACTGCCACTCTGTGTACACCGCTCAGCCAGACTATATACCGTTGTTTACTGACACTCTGTGTACACCGCTCAGCCAGACTATATACCATTGTTTACTGACACTCTGTGTACACGGCTCAGCCTGACTATAAAGCATTGTGTGTACTGCCACTGTGCACCTCGCTCAACCACGCTATATATAGCATTGTGTTTTCTGACACTCTGTGTACACGGCTTAGCCTGGCTATATAGCATTGTGTGTACTGCCACTGTGCACCTCGCTCAGCCACGCTATATATAGCATTGTGTTTACTGCCACTCTGTGTACACCGCTCAGCCAGACTATATACCGTTGTTTACTGACACTCTGTGTACACCGCTCAGCCAGACTATATACCATTGTTTACTGACACTCTGTGTACACGGCTCAGCCTGACTATAAAGCATTGTGTGTACTGCCACTGTGCACCTCGCTCAGCCACGCTATATATAGCATTGTGTTTTCTGACACTCTGTGTACACGGCTTAGCCTGACTAATATAGCATTGTGTGTACTGCCACTGTGCACCTCGCTCAGCCACGCTATATATAGCATTGTGTTTTCTGACACTCTGTGTACACGGCTTAGCCAGACTATATAGCATTGTGTGTACTGCCACTCTGTGTACACCGCTCAGCCAGACTATATAGCATTGTGTTTACTTCCACTCTGTGTCTGCTGGGCCTGGAAACAGTAGTACACCGCTCACCCGCCACTGTATAGCATTGTGCTCTGTGTCGCTGCTGGGAATAGTGGTACTGTATAGCATTTCTGTACTGCCACTGTACTGCTGCCAGTCAGTGTGTACTGTAAGGATAAGTGAAATGAGGAAGAAATCCGGTGAAAGAGGAAGGGGCAAGGGAAGAAGTGTTTCCCCTGACGGTTCACGTACAGGCCACAGGGGAGCACCCAAGAAAACCCACTCAATACCGCCCATGTTGTCCAGGACAACAACCCTCACAAATCCAAAAGAACAGGACCAGATAATTACTTGGATGACCTCTCAAGCGTCCAGCAGTGGGTTAAGCAGCACCAGCACATCACGCACGAGGTCCGAGTCCTCAGCCAGTTACAAGGAGCCAGTGGGCACAAAGCTGACACAACCGGCAGCGACACCACGCACACAACTGCCAGATAACCAGTCCTATGAATTACCTCAGGACACAATGGGGTATTCGCAGGAGCTATTCCCAGCCCAACAAACTTCCACCTATGAAAGGTCAATGGAGGAACAGGCAGAAATGTTGTGCCCGGATTCACAACCATTAACTGTGGGAAATGCACCGCGCACTGAAATACAAGGCGAGTCCGAGGAGGACTCGGAAACCCAAATCCCAGAGCAAGTTGGGCAGGAGGGGTTGCAATTGCAGGAGGTCGGCCGACAAGATCTGGAAGACGACGTTGGAGTGAGCTGCGCAGAGGTTGTTCTGGGGAGCTCTACTCCACGGCGGCGGCCCCCCACAATGACATATGACGAGTTTGAGGAGATGGAAGAGGAGGGTATGGACAATGTGGACAGAGACCCAGATTTTATTTGTGAACGAGAACATCGCCGTCGTAGCAGCAGCACAGATGAGTCTGTTGAAGAACCCACTGCTGCACGAGTTCGCCTTGTGCCACAAGGTAGGCGGCGCGCAATTTCAGGCACCACAAGCATGGAAGTTAGAGTGAGAGGCAAAAGAGGAGGAAACAGAAATCGCCAGCAAGGAGGCAGGTGCTCCAAAGTCTGGGCTTTCTTTGAAGACTGCACTGAGGATGTTACCATGGCGATTTGCAAGGTGTGCAAGACTCGCCTGAGCAGGGGGAAAAGTATTAACAACCTCTCCACCACCAGCATGAGCCGCCACATGCTATCCAAACATCCCACTCTGTGGGCAAACGCGGCAGGACAGGGTACCAGCAACACTGCCTCCCTTGGGTTCACCAGACTCACCACCAGACCCGCCTCAGCAGCAGCAGTAACCCAGCCATTGCGTGGTTCACAACATTCACAAACATCAGACGACGCTGACACTGTCACTTTCCGGAGTAGTGCTCTTGAGGTCTCCCAGTGTTCATCAAACACAACAACCAACAGCCCTTCCGTGTGCAGCGCTACGGTTCAGTTGTCTGTGTCGGAGATGTTTGAGCGCAAGAGGAAATTGCCAGCAAATGACCCCCGGGCCGTGGCAGTAACAGCCAGCATAGCCAAGCTTCTGGCCTGCGAAATGCTGCCATATCGAGTGGTGGAGACAAACAGCTTCAAGGGCATGATGTCAGTGGCCATCCCACGTTACGTGGTTCCCAGCCGCTACCACTTTGCGCGCTCTGCAGTGCCTGAGTTGCATGAGCACGTGGTCAGCAAAATAACCCGAAGCTTGAAGAATGCCGTTGCCTGCAAGGTTCACCTCACCACTGACACTTGGACGAGTGCGTTCGGCCAGGGTCGATACATCTCCCTTACCGCGCACTGGGTGAACCTTGTGGAGCCTGGCAGCGATTCCTCACCTGCTACGGCGCGGGTGTTGCCCACGCCGCAAACAGCTGCACCGCCGTCCCTCCCACTGGATAACAACAGCAGCACCTACCTCTCTGACTCCTTCTCCTCCAACGCATCTCAAAGCTGTACCTCATCCGGAAACGCTAACCCAGCAGCAGTAGGATCGTGGAAGCAGTGCAGCACAGCTGTTGGCATGCGTCAGCAAGCGTTGCTGAAGCTGATCTGCCTTGGGGATAAGCAGCACACAGGGGAGGAAATTTGGAAGGGAATAAAGGAACAGACGGATTTGTGGCTGGCACCGCTGGACTTGAAACCGGGCATGGTTGTGTGTGATAATGGGAGTAATCTCATTCGCGCTTTAAGGTTGGCTAAGCTGACACACATCCCTTGCCTGGCGCACGTGATGAACCTAGTAGTTCAGCGGTTCCTGAGGACATACCCAGGCGTGGCCGATCTTCTGTTGAAGGTGCGTTGAGTGGCCAAACATTGTAGAAATTCCAGTACTGCTTCGGGGGCACTCGCCAAGATGCAGGAGCGCTTCAATCTCCCCCACCATCGCTTGCTGTGTGATGTCCCTACGCGCTGGAATTCTACGCTGCACATGCTAGCACGCTTTTGCGAGCAGAAGAGTGCAGTGGTCCAGTACATGACGGCGCAGTACCGAGGCGCATCCGGACAGCTGCCAAGCTTCTGTGGATCCGATTGGGCCAACATGTTGGACCTCTGCCAAGTCCTCCAAAATTTTGAGCAATCCACGTTGCTTGTGAGCAGTGACAACTCTTCAGTCAGCATTACCATACCACTGCTGTGTTTACTGAAGAGGTCAATGTTGAAAATCAAGGAAACAGCTGTCATGATGCAACTGGGGGAATCTGAAGGAGAAAACGATCAGCGTGATGGTACCAACATCAGGCCATCCGCCTCAGGGAACGCTGGCCCCAGCAGCTATGACGAAGAAGAGGAGGAGGAACAGCTGGAGTTGGAGCAGGAATTTCATGCCACCACTGACGAGGGCCAGAGCGGTGCACGTTGGACTTCCACAATTCAACGCGAATGGTCAGCAGAAGCAGACCAGGAGGAAGGTGACGACTATGATGCATCACAACAACTATCACAACGCTCACAAGAGGATGATGAGGATTCTGGTAGGACTCTGGCACACATGGCTCAATTCATGCTAGACTGCATTGAACGTGACCCACGCATTGTGCGCATTCTGGACAACACCAATTACTGGGTTTATACCCTTCTGAATCCACGGTACAAACACAATGTTCCAAAACTGCTTGAAGAAAGAGTCAGACAGGTCAAAATGGAAGAATACCAGCAGGCCCTTGTGGAGACTTTAGAGAGGAGATTGACATCCTCCCCCTCCTCTAGCCAGTTGTACGCAGACAGACTGACTTCCGCAAACCCAGGACGACCAGGAGGGCAGCAAACAACGCAAGCCGCAGCTAGTACCCAAAAGGGAACGGTATCGGCAGTGTCCTTGGAGTGGGAAAATTTTCTGACACCCATGCAGCAGCAGCCCACTGAACAGCAAGCGTGCAGATCCACCTCCAACACCGATCGCCTGGAGAAGATGGTCAAGGACTACATGTCAGATGACGTAGCTGTGTCGAACAATCCATCTGCACCCTTCAACTATTGGGTATCGAAGCTAGACACCTGGCACGAACTGGCAATGTACGCAATAGAGGTGCTGGCTTGCCCGGCAGCCAGCGTTATGTCGGAACGCTGTTTCAGTGCTGCCGGAGGCATCGTCACAGATCGGCGTATCCGCCTCTCTACAGAAAATGCAGACCGTCTGACTCAAATTAAAATGAATCAATCCTGGATTGGAAATGACTACGCAACACTCCAGGACCCCAACCAAGTAACATGACCAATGAACATCTGGGATGGTGTAGCGTTTCCGGTCCCTGTTTATTGAACCTCTCATCTGTATTACATTTATGACTGCATGGCGGCAAAGATCATTGCTGCTATATCCGCACGCTTTTTGTCCTCATGCAAGGCCTGGGTTGTTGTGTCTCAAAAACCGTGGCCTTCTCCTCCTGCGCCTGCTCCTGTTCCATCACGTCTGCTGCTGCTGGGTTAGCGTTGCCGCGTGGTCCCTGTTTATTGAACCACTTATCTTTATTACATTTATGACTGCATGGCGGTACAAAGCATGCTATCCGCATGCTTCTTGCCCTCATGCAAGGCCTGGGTTGTTGTGTCTCACAAAGCGTGGCCTTCTCCTCCTGCGCCTCCTCCTGTTCCATCACGTCTGCTGCTGCTGGGTTAGCGTTGCCGCGTGGTCCCTGTTTATTGAACCACTTATCTTTATTACATTTATGACTGCATGGCGGTACAAAGCATGCTATCCTCACGCTTCTTGCCCTCATGCAAGGCCTGGGTTGTTGTGTCTCACAAAGCGTGGCCTTCTCCTCCTGCGCCTCCTCCTGTTCCATCACGTCTGCTGCTGCTGGGTTAGCGTTGCCGCGTGGTCCCTGTTTATTGAACCACTTATCTTTATTACATTTATGACTGCATGGCGGTAAAAAGCATGCTATCCGCACGCTTTTTGTCCTCATGCAAGGCCTGGGTTGTTGTGTCTCACAAAGCGTGGCCTTCTCCTCCTGCGCCTCCTCCTGTTCCATCACGTGTGCTGCTGCTGCTGCTGCTGGGTTAGCGTTGCTGGTCCCTGTTTATGGAACCTCTTATCTTTATTACATTTATGACTGCATGGCGGTACAAAGCATGCTATCCGCACGCTTCTTGCCCTCATGCAAGGCCGGGGTTGTTGTGTCTCACAAAGCGTGGCCTTCTCCTCCTGCGCCTCCTCCTGTTCCATCACGTCTGCTGCTGCTGGGTTAGCGTTGCCGCGTGGTCCCTGTTTATTGAACCACTTATCTTTATTACATTTATGACTGCATGGCGGTAAAAAGCATGCTATCCGCACGCTTTTTGTCCTCATGCAAGGCCTGGGTTGTTGTGTCTCACAAAGCGTGGCCTTCTCCTCCTGCGCCTCCTCCTGTTCCATCACGTGTGCTGCTGCTGCTGCTGCTGCTGGGTTAGCGTTGCTGGTCCCTGTTTATGGAACCTCTTATCTTTATTACATTTATGACTGCATGGCGGTACAAAGCATGCTATCCGCACGCTTCTTGCCCTCATGCAAGGCCGGGGTTGTTGTGTCTCACAAAGCGTGGCCTTCTCCTCCTGCGCCTCCTTCTGTTCCATCACGTGTGCTGCTGCTGGGTTAGCGTTACCGGTCCCTTTTCCTGGAACCTCTTATATGTATTACATTTATGACTGCATGCCGACAAAAAAACATGTTACCTGTGCAAATAAAACAGACATTTCCCGCATTTAAAAGACAGTTTTCCCTTTGAAACTTTAAAATCGATTTTCTCAAAAACTATAAGCTCTTTTTGCTAATTTTTTTTCCCTCTTGTACCCACTCCCAAGGTGCACATACCCTGTAAATTTGGGGTATGTAGCATGTAAGGAGGCTTTACAAACCACAAAAGTTCGGGTCCCCATTGACTTCCATTATGTTCGGAGTTCGGGTCGAACACCCGAACATCGCGGCCATGTTCGGCCTGTTCGGCCCGAACCCGAACATCTAGATGTTCGCCCAACACTAGTACTTGGCTAGTTTGCTGGCACGCTTTGATCCTTACCTGCTAGCAAGCTGCTTCTGTGCAGACAGATCTCAGACAAATCATTTCATCCTGAGTCTCACGACTCTACAAACAAGGGGAGGAGGAAAGAGGCTGGAGGGAGAGAAACACTGTGTGTGTAAAACCTTATTTTAGTAGCTAAGCATTGCTGGAGAGTAGAGCTTTTAGTTTATTGGCTACTTTAAAAGAAAAACAGCTTTCAGCTTGTAAGCCGTTCAGACTCCATTCCTGTTGACTGACAATGTTAGAACATACAATCAGAAGGGGTACCAAGATTTTTTTTGCAAATATAAGTGCCATCCAGATAAATTGATTACAAGGTATCTTGAAAGGATTGTGAGGTATGTATGGTAAATAGATAAAACCCTTGGTTGACTTAACCCCCTACATAGACTCAGACTTACATAGAGAGTTTTTTACAGACCCTATCACTGTATGCTGCTGGAGCCTGGAAACAGTTACATGTTTGTTAGCGGGGAAGGGAGGGGGGTAAGGGGGCACTCAGGGCACAGTGATTCCCCAGGGGGCCAGTGCCCCAGCATGCCCCAGTGTAGCGCCGCCCACATAGGCAAACGCAGGGGGGGATTACAGCTTCCCAGAATCCCCCCTCAGACCAGGACCAGTGCAGTGTCTGGGGACAGGAACAAGTTGAGCCACCAGAATATCTGCAGGCATCCTGCAACTCACAGCACTGCCCCCTTTCTTTCTCTGCTACAGTTGACTTTGGATGGAGCAGTAGAGTGTCTACAGAGCATGGAGCAGCTCTGGGGAACTTAACAGTCAGATATGAGCACAACCCTGTTCCCTGCTGTGTGAATGCTTCACTTTCCCCTCATTACCAATGTTGGCTGTCTTCATTATTATCTGTATACAAACTGTTCCTGATCAATCCCATTGTCGATCGGGAGCAGATCGGACATTTAGAAAACAATTGTTATAACCTGTCAGTCGGACGGGAAAAATTGCATTGTGTGTACCCAGCATGATGTCCTACCATATTATTATACTGTATTATGCGTGACTGAGGGAGACCGCTCAGGAATCCCCCCCTTAAAAACCCTGGGTTTGCCCCTGGCCCATGCCACCCGTCCTCCGGTCCCCTGTTGCTAAGCACAGACTGCTCGAAGATAACCGACAAATGCTTGTTGTTTGGAGCCTCGGGGCCACCTTCCTCTTCAGGCACGAGTGTGGCCGTGCCTGTGCAGTAAGCTGGAGCCGCTTGTGCAAGAGTAGCTCTATCCTACTGCACACGTGCAGCCGTGCTCTCACGGACTCAGCACACCCACACTTGTGCCTGAAGAGGAACACAACCCCAATGTTAAGGAATGTTCCAGGCAATGGTGGAGGACAGCGTGGGAAGCCTCCCTAAGGAGCGGGCGTACCTTTAACATGCACCAAGGCTTACAAGGGGTTGTAGGGGGCCGCTCTTCAATCCATCTATCCATACTATTTTTCTTCACCTCCCTTTACTATCTTGGACACTTTTGGTCCCAATCTCTTTTCACTAGTGATGGTCGTAATCAACAAATTACGATTTCACAAAATTTCGCGTACACTTTCACAATTATGCTTATACGTAATTACGATTTGCAAATTCAATTGCTTTCGTGTAGTCATTCGTAATTTTGCATAAAATGTCGAGACTTAGCAGTGAAAAGCAAAGCTCCCATACATGCTATTGACACCAAAATTGCTATATATGTTAAGCAGAATAGTGGGTATAAGTCAAACAAAGAATTTTGCAAAAAGACCTTGTAGTTTTTGAGAAACTCGATTTTAAAAATGCAAAGAAAAAAATGTTTTTTAAACTTAGAAAAATGTCAGTTTAAAAACCATTTTTCTTTGCATTTTTAAAATCAAGTTTCTCAAAAACTACAAGGTCTTTTTGAAAAATTATTTATGTGACTTATACCCACTATTCTGCTTAACATACATAGCAATTTTGTTAGCAATAGCCTGCATGGGGACTTTGCTATAAACCTCTAAAGTTGGCACAAAATTACGCGAAATTTTTAAATACTATTACATACGAAATGAATTACGATTTTCTCTGAAATGTCACATTACGATTACGATGCGTAATTGTGAATTTCGCATATGCAAAATTTCGGCCCACCACTGTTTTTCACTCCTGGGCCCATATTCAATTCACTTTTTCACCTAAGTATTCTCCTAGGTGAAATTTTCAAACTTGTCAAAAAAATGCCTGTTAAACAACCAGCAAGCAAACAAATACGCAAAATAATTTTTATAGTGCTTTTTCATCAACTTTTGGGTCAGGGGCATTGCTAGCCCCAAAGATCATTGGCATGTGCCCTGGATCTATTCTGGGGTGCCCCGGATGTACTCCAGGCAGAGTCAGCTGTGGTGCCTCAATGGCGGGCATGCTGGGAGCTGTGGTGCATCAAACGGGGGTGTGCTGAGTGCTGTGGTGCCTCTATGTGGGCATGTTGGGTGCTGTGGTGCCACGCTGGGTGCTGTGATGCAGGGAGCTGTGGTTCTTCTATGGGGCATGCTGGGAGTTGTGGTGCCTCAATGGGAGGCCCATGGGAGGGGGTCCACTAGAAGGTTAGGGATTGCTATGGAGGGACTGCCAGATAACCTTGCAGCAGGCCAGCCCACCCAGCAGAAAGACAGACTAGACAGCACAGAAGCCAGGTATCTCTGCCTAGTTATGTTTAAGTGACACTAACTATGTATGTGATATGCTGCATTTTTTTATTATTAATGGAGAGGAGGCTTCATCCAACATTGTGCTGGGCAGGCCTACTTATACCGCTGTTTCCCAAGTTTGTGTAAAGCTGGCTCCACTCATGACCACACCCACATTTGGTTGTGTGGCCACACCCATTTTTTGGGCTGGGATGCCCAAAAATGCCCCAGATCTCTTAGGATCCTAGTAGCAACACCCCTTTTTTTTGTACTTTTTCCATTACAAAGTGCTAAAAAGTTATTAAAAATTTAAGATGAAAAATGATCTCCTAGGAGAAAACAATTTAAACAATTCCCTTTTTCTCCTGAGTTTTCTCCTAGGAGATCATTTTTCATCTTCTCTTTAAAGTAATTTGTTACCACTTTGCAATTGAAAAACAAACAAGTAGGTGAGAAGGTCCTATAGAAATTATTTGAGTGTTTCATTGCTTGCTGGGGGTTTAAAAGGCATTGAACTAACCAATTGGAAAAATATCACCTAGGAGAAATGTCAGGACAAAAAGTTAATTGCATATGGGCCCTACTGTTATTCTTATCCTAGTATCTGTCATTTCACTTGCTCTTACTTTGAGGTTCATTTTGCACTTTTGTTTACTTAAACTTATGACTGTCGCTGTTCACTGTGATGCGCACTACACACTAGTTTACGGCATACCAATAAATATGCACAACTGATATCAGTGACTTGACTAAGTATATCTAAATTGAGGTGGAAGCTGTGTCAGTACTATATACATAAATAATAATAATAAGCATTATGTCACTTTACTGATATCTGAATTATTGGACTCAAGCCCTCCAGGCTCGCCCAGTCAACCCCACTTACTAAACATTTGCGCCCACCCAACAAACATCCCCCGTATAGCTGTGTCACCCAGTAGATACTAGATACCTGCAGGGCCGGTTTAAGCAACAATGGGGCCCCAGGGCAAAATAAACCTGCCCCCCCCCCCCCAACAGATACCCCTGAACAAAAATTAGCATTAAGGGACCTTTTTTGCAGCTGGTATAGTCCAGGTGTGAAGCCCCAATCGGTCGGAGCTCCACATTCTGGCTACCCCAGCCTGCATGGGGGACAAGGGGTTAAAAAGTTTCATGAGTGGGGACCCCACATAATTTTGTTTAAAAAAATTCCCACACATTTTAAACATAAAAAAAAAATTAGGAAAATAGGAAAAAATGCCAGGAATCTTCATACAGCCATATTGCGGCTGTATAGCGATCCCTGGCCAAAGCGCTGCGGCTGCGTATGGACCCCCTGCAAACCCCGTCAGGAAATTTATTGCGCTTTCTTTTGATGCATGTAAAATTACACTACCGTTAGGTTTGCTACTAAAAGTGACATTTACCGCATTTAAAAGTACACTGTTTTCCTTTGAAACTTTAAAATCGATTTTCTCAAAAACTATAAGGTCTTTTTGAAAAATAGTTTTTTCCTCTTATTTCCAATGATCTCCTTAACATATCCTCCAAATTTAGGGTTTCTAGCATTTAAGGTGGATTTGCTATTAACCATTAAAGTCGGCGGGTTTTTAAATGTGTATTTTTTTCCTTTGAAACTTTAAAATCGATTTTCTCAAAAACTATAAGGTCGATTTGAAATTTTTTTTCCCTCTTGTAGCCACTGAGGGCTCCTACAAGCTCTGGGGCCCTGGGGCAATTGCCCCCTTTGCCTCTATGGTAGCACCGGCCCTGAATACCTGTATATAGTTATGACTTCCCCCTCTCAATTATTGACTTGTCCCCCTGACAGACTCCTTCAGTATAGTCCTGACTCTAATTAAGGTTCCCAGTAATGATCCAATTTCTCAAATGATGAACTGTTCAATCCGATTGTTGCGATCAATTGGAAATAATCGCATGGGAAAAGATAAGTAACCCAATCAGACCAAAACAATTGTTCCAAAATTTGGATCGATTGAATGATTAATAAAACAATTACTCATCATCAATTTACACCATCAACAGCACCTGATCTGATTAATCGTATGGTCGACCCCAGTATAGCTATGTTCTCAGATAGACCCCAATGTTTATCCATTTACCCTGACAGAAACAAAATTATAGTCCCTACATCTCCCCAGTTGCTCCCAGAATCCCCCTGTGAAGAGAAGCACAAGGAAGCATATGAGAGTGATTATACTTTGTCACAGTGGTGGTCAAGCCTTCTCCTCTCCATCTGGCTTGTTTGCTCTTCTAGCGACCAACTCTCACCAGCAGGAGATTTGACCTGAACGTGAGAGCCTCCCTCACTTACTCACTTAGGGTCGGGTCATAACTACAACCCCAGCTTCCCCCCCTCCCCCCAGGCATCTGTTCTGTGGGCTGCCCCTGATATCACAAAGGGGGCCCAGGGGCAGCTGGGGGTTCCTGCTCCTGTACATAATGCAGAGCAGCAGCAGAGCATTATAAATTACCTCCTTCGGCCAGAGGGACAGGTCCTCTTCAGTCTTCAGTGTAAAAACGTAGTACAGCCAATCACTATCCTGCTTCTGACCCTGCATGTAATGTGAAACAGATGAAAACCACATGGTAATTGGTTGTACAATTTATACTTTTCCACCTGTAGTTCAAGTATGTTGGGGCTCCCCTTTTTATGCGCAACAGCACCTCCCATTCCATGTGCAGCCCCCTCTTCCATGTGTAACATCCATGTACAGCAGCCTCTCCCATTCTATGTGCAGTCCCCTCTTCCATGTGTAACATCCATGTACAGCATCCTCTCCCATTCCATGTGCAACCCCCTCTTCCATGTGTAACATCCATGTACAGCAGCCTCTCCCATTCTATGTGCAGTCCCCTCTTCCATGTGTAACATCCATGTACAGCAACCTCTCCCATTCCATGTGCAGCCCCCTCTTCCATGTGTAACATCCATGTACGGCAGCCCCTCCTATTCCATGTGCAGCCCCCTCTTTCATGTATATCATCCATGTACAGAAGCCCCTCCCATTCCATGTGCAGCCCCCTCTTCCATGTGTATCATCCATGTACTGTTGTAGACCCTCCCATTCCATGTGCATCCCCCTCCTACATGTGTATCATTCATGTACTGCAGACCCTCCCATTCCATGTGCAGCCCCCTCTTCCATGTGTATCATCCATGTACAGCATCCCCCTCCCATTGCATGTGCAGCCCCTTCCTCCATGTGTAATATCCATGTACAGCAGCTCCCTCCCATTCCATGTGTACCATCCATGTACAGCAACCCCTTCCATTCCATGTGCAGCCCCTCATCCATGTGTATCATCCACATACAGCAGCACCCTCCCATTCCATGTGCTGCCCCCTCTTCCATGTGTAACATCCATTTACTACAGCCCCTCCCACTCCGTGTGCAGCCCCCTCTTCCAGGTATACAGGGATGAGCAGAAACTACGCCAGTGCGAATTTACGCATCGTAGTTTGCATCTACGCATCCTAGTTCGTAGGTGAAGTTGCAGAACCACGCTTACGAATTTATGCGTAGCGAAGTACCGCTACGCGTAGCTTACGCTTACTATGCATAGTTAACATGTGTATTGCGTAGTGAACTACGTATGCATTACTCGCGTCTATTTTTCCGCGTACGATTGTATGCTTATAAATTTACGCATTGGAAAGGGGAATGTACGCATAGAAGAGTTCCCGGGATAAGCATCTAAAGAGGAATTAATGCGTAAAATTTTCTGCATACAGGCATAAGCATCCCCATACAATACGCTTCGCACTAGGCGTAATTGCGTATTTTAACGCGTTTTCTACGAAATGCATACGAAGCGAATATTTGATTTCGAAGCCGTAGTTTGGCGAAGCGTAATTGCGTAAAACTACGCGTAGTTCCAGCGTAGCGAAGTTGGCTGACTACGACCATCCCTGCATGTATATCATCCATGTGCAGCAGCACCCCTCCCATTCTATGTGCAGTGCCCCTCCCATTCCATGTGCAGCCCCCTCTTCCATGTGTATCATCCTTATATGCAGTCCCTTTCTTTCATGTACACCTCCCTTAGGCATCAGTTCCATTTCCATGTGTTGCTCCCGATTAGGACTCCTAAAGGATGAGGGTGGAAACTCAATGGTGGATGACCAAGGTAAGGCAGAGTTATTAAATGCTTTCTTTGCTTCTGTCTTCACAAAGGAAACAGCACTGTTGCAAATTACAGAGGCAGAAGAGTCTCAATCTTCTAACTGTAATATTAAATACTTAACGCAGGAAGAAGTGAAGGCAAGACTAAATAAATTAAAAATAGACAAGGCACCTGGCCCGGATGGCATGCATCCTCGGGTCCTAAGGGAATTAAGTTCAGTTATAGATAAACCCCTTTATCCTTTCTTTTGTGACTCTCTTTCAACTGGCGGAGTCCCAGTGGATTGGCGTACAGCCCACGTTTTCCCATTATTTAAGAAGGGCAAAAAATCAGATCCAGGAAATTATAGACCTGTAAGCTTAACATCAGTTGTATGCAAACTATTTGAGGGGTTACTAAGAGATACTATACATGACTTCATAGTAGAAAATAATCTTATTTCTCAGCATCAACATGGGTTTACTAAAGAAAGGTCCTGTTTGACTAACATGCTCAGCTTTTATGAGGTAGTGAATGCTAATATGGATATTGGGAATGCTGTAGATGTGATATACTTGGACTTTGCAAAGGCCTTCGACACTGTTCCCCACAAAAGTCTGGTGCAAAAGTTGAGGATGCAAGGACTGGGGAAGAGTCTGTGTTCATGGATAGGGAACTGGCTAATGGATAGAAAACAAAGAGTTGTGATCAATGGATCGTACTCAAAATGGGAGACTGTTAGCAGTGGGGTCCCACAGGGGTCTGTACTGGGTCCAGTGCTCTTCAATTTATTTATTAATGACCTAGTAGATGCAGTAGTGAGCAATGTTGCTATTTTTGCAGATGATACAAAATTGTGCAGAATCATCAACTCTCAGGAAGATAGTGTCATATTGCAACAGGATCTGTATAGGATGGCTATATAGGAACATAAATGGCAGATAAAATTCAATGTTGAAAAATGTAAAGTCATGCATTTTGGTCGTACCAATGGTCTAGCACCATACAAAATAAATGGGATACAGTTGGGGACATCAAACTTGGAGAAGGACTTAGGAGGACTCATCGACAACTAGTTAAATAATCGTACTCAATGCCAAGCCGCTGCAGCTAAAGCTAACAAAATGTTGGGATGCAGTCAAAGGGAAATAAAAACTTGAGATGCTAGCATAATATTGCCCCTGTTTAACTCTCTAGTAAGGCCACATCTGGATTATGGAATTCAGTTCTGGGCACCACATTACAAAAAAGATATTGCAGTTTTAGAGCAGGTGCAGAGACGAGCAACAAAATTAATACGTGGGATGGAAGGTCTCACTTATCGAGAAAGGTTAGATAAACTGGGTTTATTTAGTCTAGAGAAAAGACGCCTTAGAGGAGATCTAATTAACATGTATAAATACATCAGAGGGCAATATAATAGCTTGACGGATGAGCTTTTTGTCCCTAGGCCTTCTCAAAGGACTAGAGGACATGATCTGCACATGGAGGAAAAACGTTTTAGCCATTTATTTAGGAAAGGGTTTTTTACAGTAAGAGTAATTAAGATGTGGAATGCATTGCCACAGGAAGTCGTTATGGCAAACTCTATACCTGCATTTAAAGGGGGCTTAGATGCTTTCCTTGCATTGAAAGACATCCATGGCTACAATTACTAGGTAATGCCTAATGATGTTGATCCAGGGATTTTATCTGATTGCCATCTGGAGTCGGGAAGGAATTTTTCCATTTAGGGGCTAATTGGACCATGCCTTGTAAGGGTTTTTTCGCCTTCCTCAACAGGGATATGTGAGGGAGCAGGCTGGTGTTGTACTTTATACTGGTTGAACTCAATGGACGTATGTCTTTTTTCAACCAAAAAACTTTGTAACTATGTAACTATTTGCAGCCTTCTCCTTCATATGCAGCAACCCCTATTTCATGTACCCCCTTGGGCTGCTGCCTGCCAAGGCCTGGGCCTTTCCAGAAATCCAGCCCTGTGTACAGCGCTAATACACTGAAGTGGAGTGAAGAGCACCTGTCCCACCACTGGAAGGAGGTAATGTATGACACTCTGCTGCTGCTCTGCATTATCTACAGAAGCGCCCCCCTAGGCCAGCAGCAGTTGTGCGGGCTATTGTTACACCCCTGCCCTCACTTTCTTCCCAGTGCTTCTCTGCATGGAGGAAGAGGTAGGTGGAGAGTGGGAGGGAGATAAGGTGCTAAGGGACCTGGGTAAAATACATCCCTTGCTATTTTTTATGACCTCTCCTCAGATGCCGGGCAGCATGGTGGCATAGTGGTTAGCACTCTTGCCTTGCAACGCTGGGTTCCCGGTTCGCATCCCAGGCAGGTCAACATCTGCAAGGAGTTTGTATGTTCTCCCCGTGTCTGTTTGGGTTTTTTCCCGGGACTCCAGTTTCCTCCCACATCCCAAAAACATACAGATAAGTTAATTGGCTTCCTGGCCCTAGACTACGATGCATGCATAATCATATGACTATGGCGGGGATTAGATTGTGAGCCCCTCTGAGGGACAGTTAGTGACAAGAGTATATATACTCTGTACAGCGCTGCAGAAGATGTCAGTGCTATATAAATACTAAATAATAATAATAATGCTTACCCTGCTGCTGCTAGGTTTTTCCACTAAAGGATGTGAAACCTTGGAGGTCATTGTAATCTATATACTGCACTGTCCCCCTCTCTCCCCCCATCTGCTGGCCTGTTTATAGATGTCTAGGTGTATTGATTTCAATTTAACTAATGGAGAACGTTCATCAATCTCAGGTAAGGATGCACGTCACCTATAACAACACTGAGGTATACTTGTCATGGGAGAAATATGAAGGCTGCAATCTGCTAAACATCTTCCAAAAATGCTAGCGGCTTGCTTGTCAGGCTGACCGACTGGCTTCATGGCGATCTGAGTCATTAAAGGAAGGAGGGAAGTCTACAGCAGCATACTATGAGCAGATTGTGTACCCACATACTACATGAAAGTGGTAAAATTGGTCAGTGATTGGCCAATTAAAATTGAAAGTGTGTACCAGGCTTAAAGCTAAGTACACACCTGAGATAAAAGTCTTTGGAACATGAAAGATCACAGACCAATTTTACCCCCGTCTATGTAGTATGAGAGCCATACCTGCACAGTCTATTCTCAAGCTGAGTACACCCATCAGATACAAATCTTTGCAAACTGAGGAATTTATCAGTCACATAGGGTTGTCTGGAGAGTTTGAAAGTCTTATCTTTCTAAAGATGCTGCATACATGCAACAGATCAGTTCCTGCAAGAGATTGTTTCCTGCAAATTGCATTCATAGCCTATGATATCTGGAGATCTCATTCACACCTTGTTTGACGGAAGTTCATCTACAGATCAGATTCACCAGGATGGATGTTTAGATGTGTGGTGTATGGTTTGAGCACAGGCAGGCTGACCTAGGGCCGTTTCTTGGGCAGGGCGGTAAGGGCGACCGCCCTGGGCGCAGACCAGCAAGTAGAAGGGGGGCGCAGGCAGAAGGACATAACCGCTAAGGAGCTGGTGACGCACGGTGCAGCCAAATGGGAGAAGAAACAAGATTACCAGCGTGATCACCTTCCTTGACTCCTCTTGGGCTGCCTGCGTCCGACGTCAAGTCATCATCACATCACCACCACGTGATGACACCTGATGTCCTGTAGCAGTACTGCAGGCTTTCCATGGAGATGTAGGCTTTCCGGGCTCTCTTCGCCTGTGTGTCTTCCTGCTCCCTGCTTCCTCCCGGATGAGCGGCTTATCACTAGTAAGTAGGCAGATCTACCTGTGACCTGTGGCTGTGTGACTGTCCCAAAAGGGTTTCTGAGTATATGGGGGGGGGGGGGGGGGATTTCGGGAATTTTTACACCCTCGCCCTGGGTGCAATTTAGCCTAGAAACTGCCCTGCCGCTGACCCACCACCCCTTCAACCCCTGCAGCAATGCTGCCAGTGCCAGCACTTGTACATCTATTTGCAAAAGACAAACTCTGGATATGTCACTGAAAATGTGCACTTCTTGGTTGAACTTCCTTGGTTGACCATGGCAAGGCCTGTTCTGGAACCTGTCCTGTTAAAATGCTGTATGGTCTTGGTCACCCTACTGCAGCTCCGTTTCGGAAATCTTCTTATAGGCTAGGCTATCTTTATGTAGAGCAATAATACTTTTTTTTAAGATCCCCAGAGAGTTCTCTGCCATGAGGTGCCATGTTGAACTTCCAGTGACCAGTATAGAAGAGTGTGAGAGTGATAGCACCAAATTTAACAGACCTGCTCTCCATTCACACATGAGGCCCTGTAATATCAGTAACATGACCCCGGGGGAGGGAAAATGTCTAAATGGGCAGAATTTTGACATTCTTCACTCAGGGGTGTACTTACTTTTGTTTCCATCGGGTTATCCATTTATGGCTGTGTGTTAGGTTATTTTGATGGGACGGGAAATTTACACTGTGATACAACATGTACACTGGCTACTTTACATTGCTTCAAAGCGTCATCTGGAAAAGATATATTAATGTAATGGGTTTACTCACTTTTGTTCGATACTGTAAGTAAGACTCTATGGCCTCAATTCACTAAGCTTATCTCCGGTCTTTGCTAACGTTTCTATAGTTATCACCATGGTGATAAGGCATGTAGTATTCAGGAAACATTGTACCTCAGGCAAACCTAAAGTTAACTCTTCTGTCTTTAAGTTAACTCTCCAATCCTTAAAATAACTCCAGAGTTAAAGACAGGCTGTTTATTAACTGTGTGTGAAAATAACTACAGAGGAGGTAAATTAACTACATGGAGGTAACTTAAGGAATGAAGAGATAAGATAACTCTCTCGCTGTGTGGAGGTAAGTTTTCTCTTGCCTTATTATCTCCAGCATGATCTTAGTGAATTGAGGCCAATGTTTTTCCGTAATCTAATTCTGGGAATACACAATGAGGTTTTTTTGGCAGATAGAATGGCTCAATAGATAATTTCTGACAGGTACAATCTAATTTAGATCGTTTTTGAGATTGATTTTCTCATAGAAGTGAATGGAAATCGATCGGGAGGGTCGATCTGATTTTGATCGTTTTTCTGACTTTTTATTGTAGTAGTTAATGGAAATCGATCGAAAAACAATCAGAAATGGATAGGGCAGAGAATCTGCCAAAAAAACAAATCGTGTATAAACAGCATTTCATCAAATCTATTGAGTACAGGGCCGGATTTACCATAAGGCACTGTAGGCACATGCCTACAGGCGCCTGATAATGGAAAGGCAGCTCACTCCCGTCCCCGAGCGCCTCTTTCACTCTTTCCTTAGACAGAGTCCCAAGCTGAGCACATGTGAGGCTACTCACTCTGCTCTCTGCATTCCACTGATAAGATCTCCCTTCAGTCAGGGCCAGGGCACCTCTAGCTACTGATACTAAGGTTCCTGTAGCTACCTAATACTTGGGGACACCTCTAGCTATCTAATATTGAAGATACCTCTGGCTACCTAATGCTAAGGGGCAACTTCAGCTACCTATGAAAGGCAAGAGAAGTAAGGGAGAAGTGACAGCAGGGCCAGACAGTACATTTATGGTGAAGTTTGGTGGGTGTTGTAGGTTTATGGAGGATGAAGTCTACGGTGACAGGACATCTGTGCCTATAGGCTCCTGTGATGTAAATCCCGGCCTGATTGAGTATGTGGTATAGTCTACAGCAAGCTTTGATGGCAAGGATTTTTGTGTTTGGCCCAACACTACTAATGAGATTAAAAGTAGGCGGGCCACAGTCTAAACCCTCCGAGAAGATTGCTTCAGGCCCCGTTCACACTCACGTTTCCAGACGCGTTTTGGAAATGCGTGCGGGAGGCCGACACGCACGACATCAGACAGTGCATAGACTGCACTGCCTGATGTTCACACTGCATGCGTTCCGGACCAGTGCGGTCCGGGAACGCATGCTGCATGCGGTTTTTGCAAAAACGCGCTGCTGTCCCATTCACTTTTCAGTGATGGGATCAGCCACGCAACGCATACAAACGCGGATGGCATGCGTTCGCATGCGTTGCGTTCCGCACGCGTGGCCGTCTGCGTTTGTAATGTGAACGGGCCCTCAGTTAGGCAAACCTGCAGTGGCGTAGCTAAGGAGCTGTGGGCCCCGATGCAAGTTTTACAATGGGGCCCCCCAAGCACTCTATACATAGCAATTGATACGGTGCACCAAAACCTGCCAATGGCAACTACAGAGTCAGAGGTGCAAGGAAGGGATGGGAAACAGTTTGTTAATGATTACCACTATTCAAAGTATCTATAGAAGTAATTATTATGAGCACAGGACCAATAGAGAGCTAATACTGTAGTTGAGGGAGGGCCCTTTGGGGCCCCTCTGGCCCAAGGGCCCCGATGCGGTCGCTACCGCTGCACCCCCTATTGCTACGCCCCTGCAAACCTGAGCTGTAAAAAGTAGCTGGTGTAGATGCTCTTGATTAGATGCAAGGGATGGGCACATAGTCTCACCAGAACTGATCCTGCAGAGAAATTGGCATGTTAATGCAGTTACTCTTTGTTTCATGAACTTAAAAAAAAACAAAGGAATGAATTAGACTGTAATTGTGGCATTATGCAGAAGAGTAGACCCCCTAGTAAGTCAGTCTTTAGGTAACATCCCCTTTGGCACTCATCACATCTTGTATCTTTTGTATTCTGTGGAGAGACTTTCGGTTCCTGTTGTGTGGCTTTCTGCACAGTCTTCCTTGCAGAACATTTAGGATTCCAACTTATTCTTGAGCAATACTGCTGCTCAGCAGAGTTGTTTACGAATTCTCGCCAAAGTCATTTTCGCATCAAAAATGGCATTTTCGATTTTGAGAAAATGTTTGCGAAAATAAATGTTATTTTCGCAATATGGTGAAAATTTGCAAAAATGTAAAAAATAAAAAGAAAATTTATTTTACCGTCAAAACGTGAAAAATCTTTATTTAAACGCAAAATTGTTTATTTTAGCGTGAACATTTGCGAAGAATGTAAACAATTTTTTTTTAAATCATACACTTATTACAAGATGATTTTTGATGGCATTTTCACTCGAAAGTCCAATTTAACATTATTTTCGTGAAAAAAAAAGAATATCGGTATTTTCGCTTATCCCTGCTGAGTCAAAATTCTTCATTTAGGCATCTGCATGCTCCATTTTTAAATCAGAGTTGTTACAGTGCTCCTTGCATTGATTTTGATAAGACAAACATTATTATTATTTATACAGCGCCATTGTTATTTATATAGCGTATACTGTCTTGTCACTTAACTGTCCCTCAGAGGAGCTCACAATCTAATCCCTACCATGTCATATGTCTATGTATGTATCATGTAGTGTATGTACAGTAGTCTATGGGGCCCCGAGGCAGCCCTACGTCACAGGGGGCCCGCAGCTGAGAGGACTTTTTTTTTGTTTAATTTTTTTTTTATGCCACCGGCCGGGGCCCCCCTCCCTCACCTCGGCGCCTCACCTGGGGCCCCCCCTCCTTTTATCAGCGGCGGGAGGTGCGGCATATACAGGATGCTCCAGCGGGGTAACCAGCCGCTAGAGGTTCAGCTGCCTCCGGGCTAGGCTGTCTCCTCTGTATTGCTGCTCGCACCGCTTCCTGGTTTATTGTGAGCAGCAATACAGAGAGGAGACACCGTAACCCGGGAGGCAGATGAACCTCTAGCGGCTGATTACCCCGCCGGAGCTTGCTGTATATGCCGCTCTCTCACCGCTGATGGAAGGAGGGGGGGATAGGAGTCGGGCCCCTACCCCACTAACTACTCGGCTACTTACCCTCCCACCCGGCTACCTAACTGCCCACCTGGCTACCTAACTGAATGCTACCTAACTGCTCACCCTCCCACCCGGCTACCTAACTGCTCACCCTCCCACCAGGCTACCTAACTGCCCACCCTGCCACCCAGCTACCTAACTGCCTACCCTGCTACCTATCTGCCTACCCTGCCACCCAGCTACCTAACTGCCCACCTGGCTACCTAACTGCCCACCCGGCTACCTAACTACCCACCTGGCTACCTAACTGCCCACCCTCCCACCTGGCTACTTAATTGCCCACCCTCCCACCCAGCTACCTAACTGCCCATCCTGCCACCCAGCTACCTAGCTGCCCACCTGGCTACCTATCTGCCTACCCTGCCACCCAGCTACCTAACTGCCCACCCAGCTACCTAACTGCCCACCCTGCCACCCAGCTACCTAACTGCCTACCCTGCTACCTATCTGCCTACCCTGCTACCTATCTACCTACTCTGCCACCCAGCTACCTAGCTGCCCACCTGGCTACCTATCTGCCTACCCTGCCACTCAGCTACCTAACTGCCCACCCAGCTACCTACCTGCCCACCCTGCCATCCAGCTACCTAACTTCCCACCCGGCTACCTAACTGCCCACCCTGCCACCCAGCTACCTAACTTCCCACCCGGCTACCTAGCTTCCCACCCGGCTACCTAACTGCCCACCCTTCTACCTAACTTCCCACCCGGCTACCTAACTGCCCACCCGTCTACCTATCTGCCTACCCTCCCACCCAGCTACCTAACTGCCTACCCAGTGCAGTGACTGCACCGCAAATAGTGTGCCAGCCTGCCCAACCACCCTCCCTCCAGGTAATTAATGTTAACCCACTATAGATCTAACTACATATACTGCATTTTGTGGGGAAATCTGGCGACAATCTGATTGCATTTTGTGGGGAAATTTGGCGACAATCTGATTGCAATTTGTGGGGAAATCTGCCAACAATCTGGTTGCATTTTGTGGGGAAATCTGCCACCAATCTGGTTGCATTTTTTTGGGGGGGAAATCTGCCGCCATACTGGTTGCATTTGTTTTGGGGAAATCTGCCTCCAATCTGGTTGCATTTTGTGGGGAAATCTGCCAAAAATCTGGTTGCATTTTGTGGGGAAATCTGCAGACAATCTGGTTGCATATTGTGTGGAAATCTGCCGACAATCTGGTTGCAAATTGTAGGGAAATCTGCCGACAATCTGGTTGCATGTTGTAGGGAAATCTGCCGACAATCTGGTTGCATTTTGTGGGGAAATCAGATTTCCACAAAAAATGTTTGGGTGGGAGGTCCGAGGTCCGTGGGGTTGGAAGGTCGTGGGGGGGGGCGGCATAGTTTTTTTTTTGCTATGGGGCTCAGTCATTTCTAGATACCCCCCTGAACTCATCTATATGTTTTTGGGATGTGGGAGGAAACTAGAGTGCCCAGAAGTAACCCACACAGACACGGGGAGAACATACAAACTCCATGCAGTTAGTGCCTCGGCTGGGATTCAAATCCAGGGACCCAGCGCCGCAAGGTGAGAGTGCTATCCACTACACCACCATGCTGTCCATGCTCATAGTCATGCTCATAGTCGTGCTCATAGTCGTGCTCATAGTCGTGCTCATAGTCGTGCTCATAGTCGTGCTCATGGTCATGCTCATAGTCTTGCTCATGGTCGTGCTCATGGTCATGCTCATAGTCATGCTCATGGTCTTGCTCATGGTCTTGCTCATGGTCTTGCTCATGGTCTTGGGCTCATAGTCTTGAGCTCATGGTCTTGGTCTTATGACATGCGGAGAGCACAACTAACAAACAGAACTGTTCTGATCACCCAGGACATAGGTTAAATGGGAAGTGTAACCGAGTACATAAATAAAGAGATGTAGATGCAGGGACTCTAGATTTGTGTGCAGCTTCAGTGTATGCAGTTGGGTGGGAAACAAACTGGGTATGGAACAGGGATGGGGCTCACGAGTAATCATGAGTCCATAAGGACTCGAATTCGTAATTAAAATGAGCCTTAATTGCCGCAGCTGTGCAGCAGGATGATAAGGGGTTTTTTACCCATAATTCCGCCGTCCTGCCTGCGCTCCAAACAGCTTGCACGCGTCCTATTGGATGCGTTGCAAGCCTCACTACGTGCACTTCTTCCTTCCGGCTTGAAGGAGGAAGTGTGCATAGTGAGGCTTGCAACACGTCCAATAGTCTGCGTGCAAGCTGTTTGGAACTCAGGCAGGATGGCGGAATTATGGGTAACCCCTTATAGAGAACCCGAGGTGGCTTCCTAAGAATGAAATCTGCACACAGAGGCCGGGTCTGCCTATACTGCCCAGCCTCTGTTGCTATCTCAATCCCCCCTAAGTTCCCCTGCGCTCTACTTGTCCCCCATAAATCACAGCCTTGCTGTCTACACACAGCGGGCTATGTTTACCTCTGTAGTGTCACTCTCGCCACTCCCCCGCCTCCTGCATAGCTCCGGTCCCCGCCCGCGTCCCTTCCCTCCAATCAGCGGGGAGGGAAGGGACGCGGGCGGGGACCGGAGCTATGCAGGAGGCGGGGGAGCACACAGAGTGACACTACAGAGGTAAACACAGCCCGCTGCTACACGCTGCGTGTCAACAACGCCTCTGTGATTTATGGGGGATAGCAGAGCACAGGGGGAACTTAGGGGGGATTGAGATAGCAACAGAGGCTGGGCAGTATAGGCAGACCCAGCCTCTGCGTGTGGATTTCATTCTTAGGAAGCCACCCCGGGTTCTCTTTATTATCCAGCCGCACAGCTGCGGCAATTAAGGCTCATTTTAATTTACAAATTTACTCGTGAGCCCATCACTGGTATGGAACAGACCCGAAAAAGCAGTGTGCTTTAGGCAAACATGGTTCATAGAGTTCATGTAAAAACAAAGTGAACAGCTTCTACCACTACTGTACAAAAATAATATCTTTATTATCCAAAAATGAGGCTAGCTACGGAGCCTCTGAAGCAGGGGCGGCGCCAGGTGGGTGCTTTGAAATCCTCCAAGCACCCTATTAGCACTACCTAAAAAAACAGGTGCTGATTTGACATTTTTTTCAAAAATTTTTTTTTCATACAGCGCCGCTTTGTTGCTTTAATTTTTCCCAGGCACTAGCCCAGGCCACTAGCCCAGCCCCAGCCCCATCTAGCACGCCACTCACGCTGCTGTGCTCTGCTCAGGCTCCCCCTTGCTGTGTGCGCCGCAGCGATTGACGTAAGACGTTCCGTGCGCAGCGCACGCTGATGTGACGTCACTCGGCCAGCAAGCATAAAACTGGCGTGGTGAGGGTGGAGCCCTGGGTGTGAGGAGAGAGGGAGCGCGGAGACGAAAGCCGAGCAGCGAGAGAGAGACCGTCAGTCAGAGCCTGGACTGGAGACAGAGAGTGGGGAGGTCAGGAGTCGGAGAGCCAGTCCCATTGTGTGAGTGAGGGAGGCCCAGTTCAGCGCGGGCAGCGGGCGGGCAAGTGGGTGGGTGGGGGGTTGGGGCCCCTTTTGCTGCGTCATCATCATTGCCTGCCGGCGCTACCTGGGCTGGGGCCAGCCAGGCCCACACTCTAATCCTGTCAGTGTAATGTCCATACTATATTTATATAGCAGTAACATCTTATCAAGCACTTTACAGAGTACATAGTCAGGTTCTCGGAAGAGCTCACAATCTAATCCGACCATACTCTTATATCCTACCACATACCTCCCAACATTTAACTTTTAGAAAACAGGACACTTAGGCCACACCCATGGCCACACCCCCAGCCCCTAGACACGCCCACCAAAAAGTTTTTCAAATATTTTAAATTAATAATTATATTAATAACTCCCGAAAGGGGAGGCGCGTGAGGGTGCCAGTGGGTGGGGAGGAGGGTGAGAGTGGGTGGGCAGAGAGGGGGAAAAAACGATCGAGGCACCAGCCCGGGATGTGTATGCGGCATCGATGGCCGCCGCCATTAAACTTCTCCCTCCCTCCCTCCTAATATGCCCCCCAGTGTCCCCTTCCCCCCCGCAGAGTAAACAAATGTGCAGCGGAGCGGGCTGTAACTCTTACCAGTGCCTCTCCGCGCCGTCCGGGATCTCATGTTGTCTTCTCGGCTTCCGGCTTCCTGTGACGTCACAGATAACAGACTGCTCTGAAAGAATCATTTTGAATGCTGAGTGTTGTGTAATCTGCACATATTATAGAATGGTTCAGTGTTAGAAAAACACTATATACCTGAAAATAAAAATATGAGAATATTTTCTTTGCTGCTAAACTTCTAGTAATCATTCATAGTACACAACCAATTCATTATATCATATATTTTTTTTTCGCTTCAGTGTCTCTTTAAAGGGACACTGAGCAGCTTTAAAAACACCATTTGTACTTACCTGCGGCTTCCTCCAGCCCACCGTAGTCCGCAAGGTCACCAGCATCCTCCCGGTTCTGCTGGCAGCTCCATTAATATGCGGCTTCTTCCTGAAGTTGCCAGTATGAGTCCTCGCCATCATGTTCCGCGTCATCACCTCGGCCGCTACGCATCATCACGTCGCCTGCGAAACTCATGAGTAAATTACTACGTCAGTGAGGTAATAACAATCAAAAGGTAGCAGGAAAAAAGGGCGCCGGCTGAGGGTGGACAAAAAGGGCACCACCATAGGGCACCATAATGCATTTATCGTTAATACTGCGAAAAAAGCAGAAAAAAGGGCGCCCCGATAACAACATTAGAACATTAAAGTTTTTGAAGTACGTTATCGTTTTAGAACCTTGCAACATTATAGTTTTTATCATATTGTTTCGTTTGTATGAACAGATTTTACCTTATCAAATATATTATCGTTTCTATGCGTAGAAGGGTGTTTTTGCAGAGGGAGTGCTTAGAGTTAGGCACCACCCGGGGGAGTGGTTAGGGTTTGGCACCACCTGGGTGGCGGTTAGTTTTAGGCAACACCAGGGGGGTGGTTAGGATTAGGCGCCACCATGGGAGTGGTTAGTTTTAGGCACCACCAGGGGAGAGTTCTGTGGAGAGTAGGGTTGGGTTTACCTGTATTGTTGGATTACAAAACGATTTTTAACGTTAATATCTTTTTGTTATTATTTCCCATCTGTTTTTACAATGATATTTATCGTTAACCTATTTTGGTTCCTGGACATAGAAACTACTTCCAGGAACCATGCGCGCTACTGAGCGCTCCCGCGGCCGATCGAGCGCGTGCACACGCACTCCCGGCCGCGGATTCGGTAGCCACGAAATCAATGTATCGGGCTATGGTGCCCAATCACTGATTCCTCTCCCCCGCTGAAACAACACCCAATTACATTATAAAACTATAGTTTACATCCCACCCTCCCAAAAATACCCAAATAAAATGTTTAATATAAAAAAAAAACATTACAATAATAAAAAAAAATGTAAATATTTACCTAAGGGTCTAAACTTTTTAAACATCAATGTAAAGATAAAATACTTCTATATTTTTTTTATTTTAAACTTGTAAATAGTGATAGATGCAAAACGGAAAAAATGTACCTTTATTTCCAAATAAAATATTGTCGCCATACATTGTGATAGGGACATAATTTTAACGGTGTAATAACCGGGACATATGGGCAAATACAATACGTGAGTTTTAATTATGGAGGCATGTATTATTTTAAAACTATAATGGCTGAAAACTGAGAAATAATGATTTTTTTCAGTTTTTTTCTTATTCTTCCTGTTAAAATGCATTTACAGTAAAGTGGCTCTTAGCAAAATGTACCCCCCAAAGAAAGCCTAATTGGTGGCGGAAATAACAAGATATAGATCAGTTCATGGTGATAAATAGTGATAAAGTTATAGGCTAATCAATGGGAGGTGAACATTTCTCAAGTGAAAACGACGGAACGCGAATGGGTTAACCAAGTTTGACAAAGATGTTTATCGTTATCAGATTTCATTATCCACCGGCGCCATTTTGTTATCCAGCCAGGCCCTTTTTTCCTGACGCCCTTTTTTTATGCACGCAGTCAAAACTGTGCAAGTAAATTCCTGTCTAAAACAAGCCTTGGGTTTGGTTTGGCACTCAGCTTGCAGTAACTTCCGGGTTGTGTTCCACCCAAAATCAGGAAGTGGTACAGACCCTTCCTGAAACATGGCTGCCATGTGACTTCCCTACCTCATTACTGGAGTGGTGGTACATTTTGACACAGGAGTTGCCAAAAAAGCAGCGTGATGCCCGTGATACTAATGAATCTGTCTGCCACTAAACCACCTGTATCCCTCTCAAATTTACTGGTGACCGAGCTTGGCACTTTCCTTATTTAGCACAACCTGGGTGATGTACTATATATACTCGTATTCCACGCCGTTACCCATACCTCCCAACTTTTTGAGATGAGAAAGAGGAACACTTAAGCCGCGCCCCTGATCACGCCCTGTCACACCCCTAGTCACGCATACCATAACGATTTCATAAGAAAAATATGTTGTTTTATAGTTCAAACCACACTGGTCTTTTCTATCCCGGTTCATTTCCCTTCATAGTAACATTTTAAAATTAGTAATGTATCAATTTAAAGGATGGGAATAAAGTTTAGAGTCAATCAAACACATTTTTAGTAGAGACATACTGAATATATATTTACATAGAAAGTAAGGGACAAAGTACTGAAAGAGGGACAAATAAAGAGGAAAGAGGGACAGGGCCCTCAAAGAGGGACTGTCCCTCCAAAAGAGGAAGGGTTGGGAGCTATGCGTTACCTGCTAGTACCGACATCATAGTTTGCCGCACTAGCAGGAACAGAGAGATACTTCTTTATAGAGAACCTAAACTGAGAAGGATATGAATGTTTTTTTTTTAATAATACCAGTTGCCTGACTCTCCTGCTGATCCTGTGTCTCTAATACTTTCAGCCACAACCCCTGAACAAGCATACAGATCAGGTGCTCTGACTGAAGTCAGACTGGATTAGCTGCATGCTTGTTTCAGGTGTGTGATTCAGACACTACTGCAGCCAAAGAGATCAGGGCTGCCAGGCAACGGGTATTGTTTAAAAGGAAACATCCATATCCCTCTCAGTTTAGGTTCCCTTTATAAATAGGCCTTATGGTGTAATAAAGCCGCTCATATTGGCTTGCCACAGTGAGCGGGACATGTGAGTCAAATGATGGCTGCCTGTGTCAGTACAGATCTGATGCTGCAGAAGCAGCCGAGAGGAGAGAGGAAGGAATAAGTAACAGCCGAAGCAGCTCTTCTCATTCCATCCTTTGCCCATGACAGCCTCAGAGACGCCCGCCCAACCAGGCAGCCCTGACAGAGAGGAGTGATGATGCTGCATGTCGGAGGAGGGGGAATTATAAAATCAATCACCGCCTCTTTGTTGATATGGGGGAGCAAATGCAATTTACCAATGCAAATTACACGTGTGCTGTTTACTCTGGTCAAGCTCCTGAGCTGGGCCTATCCTCTTATCATACAGTTTTGCCAAATACAGGGATTAATCAGTAATAACTCTGGATATTATCTGAGAGTCCTTCCAAAGGGGGGTTATGCAGCCGTGTGTGAGTGTAAAATATACGCTTGTGTGTTTCTGGTTTATCAGAACAAAGGGAAGGTTGTCATTCAACATTTAACATGAGATTCAGGTACACAATAGTAGTCCACTGTACCCTGTAGTACACTGTATGAAGAACTCAACTCATGAGGAACTGCATATTATCAGATAAACAATTGTTCAAACCGGAGGCGCCAGATAAGGATAAAATAGTTAAAAACCATTTAAGAAGCGGTAGGGGGAGGTGGAGATGCACTTATCTCCTACAGGTAGACACACAGTCAGTTAATTCACTGAAAAATATCTTTATTCAAAGAGACTCCAAAGTAATAGCAATGCGTTTCATGGGCAACATCCTGCTTCATCAGGCAGTACATGGAGCTTGTGAAAATCCAGCCAGGTATGAGCTCTATGTCCTCTTCTCACCGGCTGTGCTGCTGCATCCTCTTACTTTAACTACCACTGACCTGATCCCCTCAAACTTTTGATATGTTTTGTTACTGGGGCTGCGTGACTAGCATACAGCACACAGCACCATTCTCGTCCATCCAGCGCCCCCTGTGGCCCCCCTTTTTTCTGTCAAATATGGGTTGGCCTGCACGCTATGTGCAGAGAATAATATGGGGAACTATAGGGGCAAGTGGAGGGGGCTGAATTATGGACGGGCAGAGGGGAGGAAGAACTGCCACTTACTCCCCCGCTTATATTCGACGTTCAGCTCAGTCAAAGATTACGACTGAGCAGAACGGGGGCTACAGGGGGCGCTGGAGGGAGGAGGAAGATGTGGCCAGGGAAAATAAAACACATCATTAACCACTTCACCCTCCAGGGTTTTTACCCTAATGGACCAGAGCATTTTTCACCTGTCAGCGCTTTCATTCGCTAATAACTTTATCACTACTTATCCCACCAAAATGATTTATACCTTTTTTCTTCATCACAAATTAGGCTTTTGTGGGCAGTACTTGTTTTAAGTAATTACTTTATTTTCTATGCATTTTATAGGGAAAAAAAATAGGAAAAAAATTCCATCCTGTAACGATTGGTGTCAGCACACAGAGAGAATCTGATTACTGATGATCTGCAGAATCATCAACAATACAGATGTATACCTGATTATGGATGATCTGCAGAATCACCAATAATACAAATATGACTAACCTCTGGACACCTAATGAAGTGCAACTGTAGGCTATCTCCAGTGGAACGGGAGACACAGATAACTTCGGCCAAAGACCACCTGAGGAGCAGGTGGCCCTCGGCTGTGCAGGGACTATCTCCTTAAGGCCTCGTTCAGACTATACGCGCTGCCGTCCGCATTTTGGCAGCGCGTATAGTGTGCGACACGCAAGAACGGTAGAAGGGCATAGACAGCCCTTCTACCGTTCCCATCATATGCGCTGCGTGGCAGCGCGATTGCGCTATCGCGTGCTGCACGCATTTTTGGGAATCGCAGCGCAGATCCCATTCATTGTAATGAATGGGATCTGCAGCGCAGCGCATAGGAGCGCAGATGGCGTGCGATCAGACACGTTGCGTTCCAATCGCACAGCCATCTGCGCTAAATGATGTGAACGAGGCCTAAGAGAGAGGATAGAGATAATTCGGCAGCCAGTGATTCCCTGGTAACTGGTAATCAGACTGTACTGCAGCCAGGGGACTCCTATGGGATAGAGACCACTGGCTGCACTGCAGGAAGGACTCTCTGAGGAACAAGAGGTCCTTGCAGCTAACTGACTTTTGGTGGAATAGTGTCACGGGAAGTACAGACAGACTGAGCACTCGAGGGATGAGTGACAGCCAAAAGGGTCGGGCAGGCCAGGTCGGCAACACACGAGCAGATAAGGTACAAAGACAGAAGACTGATTTGGTAACCGGGTACAGGCAAGGTTGGCAACTGGCAGGCAGAGGTACCGAATCAGAAAGCAAGAGAGAGGTCGACAGAGCAGATGGTCATAACAGATATAAAGCACAATCCTAGTCTGGGGTGTGAGGTCCTTTGTCTCGACACCCAGGAACTAGTCTGAAGTATAACAGAATGATAACACAGAGTCCCTATACTACAGTACTCCTCAGCGCCGCCCCCAGCCACTCAGCCAATCAGGAGTTCCGCTGGAATCAGCTGATCGTCCTGATCAGCTGATTCCTCTCCTGCTGGCATAAAGGTCCTGTCTTCTAGCGCGCGGCTCTCCATCTGTGTGCACTAGAAGGCCCAGGCAAACCAGACGCATGCTGCTGTGCGGAAACCGCCGGTCTGAACGCGGAGACAGCCGCCCCGCCGCCAGACCTAGTAAAATGTATGGCGACAATATATTATTTGGAAATAAAGGTATATTTTTTTCTGTTTTTTTTTTTTTTTTGTATCCGGCCAATAATTACAAGCCTTTATTACTAAAATAACAGTAATATACCCATGACATATTCAGTCTCTAACATAACTATTTATGTATTTTTTTTTAAATGCTGTCATTTTTTTCCGTTTTGTTACAAGTGTTTGATTCTGGTAACTAGGTTGAGGGACTTTGATTGGTTCAGGGAATACTTGCTCCCGTTCACCAATTGCGGCTCTTTGAGTTCTGACGGGTACACGCAGCGGGCAGGCACGCGCACTCATGTGCACAGCAGCTGCGGCAAAGGTGGATGGACATTTTAAAATGTCTGTTGGTCCATTAAGAGAGACCAACAGGTTGTTTTAAAACAGCGCGTCATCCAGTGATTGATGGAGAATTAAGCTTCGGGAATCAAATCTCAGCTGTTGTGAAGCATTCCTTTTTTCACCTAAGGAATATTGCATAGATTAAAGACCTCATACCTCTAGCGGATCTTCCAACCCTAGTTCAACCTTGTATTGATCTGAAATATATCTAGGCGCTTTTGAGTTCTATGGGAGAAAAGCGCTTTACAAATGTTATTGCATTGTATTATCGTATATTGTAATAGTTGCACTAAGGCAACGCATTTCGTGTTTTCATACATGGGGCAGCCTGGTGGCGTAGTGGTTAGCGCTCTCGCCTTGCAGCGCTGGGTCCCCGGTTCACATCCCAGCCAGGCCAGCATCTGCAAGGAGTTTGTTTGTTCTACCCATCTCTGCGTGGGTTTCCTCCAGGCACTCTGGTTTCCTCCCGCATCCCAAAAAATAGAAAATAAATTAATTGGCTTTCCCCTAAATTGGTCCTAGACTACAATACATACACTACATGATACATAAACATTTGACTATGATAGGGGTTAGATTGTGAACCCCTCTGAGGACAGTTAAGTGGCAAGACAATATATACTTTGTACAGCGCTGCGGAAGATGTCAGCACTATATAAATACTAAATAATAATAATGCATCTTCTTTCATCAGGTTTCAGTGCCAGAAGACAATCATTGGGCGAATAAATCCAACACTGAGGCGTTCAGTGCTTGGCTAGATTGAATTTCAGCACTGAAACATGGCCTGATAAAGTGACATGTATAAACTCCCAAAACGTGTTGTCTTAGTGCAGTGGTTCTCAATCTTTTCAGCACATGCACCATTTTGTGGGTCACCCCTAAGCAAATTTCCTCCCTACCGAAGAACGCGCCGCTGCGAAAAAGTGGGCATGGCCATGACATAATGTGGGTGGAGCCAAATACTAGTGAAACACAGGTTGTCCCCGGTTAACAAATAAGATAGGGACTGTGTCCATTCTTAACCTGAATCCATTCTCTGTCCCCCTCTGTTCTCCCTGTGCCTCTTTTGTCCCCCTCTGTGTCACCTCTGTTCCCCCTGTGCCTTTTTTCTCCCACTCTATTCCCCTGTGCCTGTTTTGTTCCCCTCTGTGTTCCCCTGAGTCACCTCTTGTCACCCTCTGTCAGCTCTTGTCCCCCTTTGTCTGCTCTTGTCCCCCTGTCCAAGCCAGGTATAATTGCCCCCTGTACAGGTATCTAAGTATAGGTCCCCCAGTATAGGTTAGAGAGGTACAGGAGCTCCCAGTGTAGGTAGCGAGCTATAGGTGCTCCAGTATAGATAAACAGGTACAGGTGGTGCCCCAGTGTGGGTAGCAAGCTATAGGTACTCCAGTATAGATAGCCAGGTGATGCCCCAGTGTAGGTAGCAAGTGCTATGTGCTCCAGTATAGATAGCCAGGTGATGGCCCAGTGTAGGTAGCGAGCTATAGGTGCTCCAGTATCGATAACCAGGTGGTGCCCCAGCATAGGTAACGAGCTATAGGTACTCCAGTATAGATAGCCAGGTGGTGCCCCAGTATAGGTAACGAGCTATAGGTGCTCCAGTATAGATAGCCAGGTGGTGCCCCAGTATAGGTAACGAGCTATAGGTGCTCCAGTATAGATAGCCAGGTGGTGCCCCAGAGTAGGTAGCGAGCTATAGGTGCTCCAGTATAGATAGCCAGGTGGTGCCCCAGTATAATCACATACATGCACAGCCCCATTCCCGCTTGAACATCTCTCGCCGGGCTCTCCTCCTCTCTTAGCGCTCTAGTCTTCTCGCCGCCTGTCCCCGTCCTCCTGCTATGGTTACTTCCGGCGGCACCTCTGACGTCATGAGAGCAGCTGCCGGGTAACCATGGTGAAAGGACACGAGGCAGCGAGAGAAAGAGAGCCCGGTGACAGGTGGACAGCCCGGTGAGAGTAGTCCATGTGGGAACAGGACTAAATAAGTTACTGCGCCCCTTGCCGCGTACACTGCCTGCCACTTCTCTACTCGGGGGTGAGAGCCGCCATTTTGTCTGAGGCCCCTGGGGGACCCCCTGACAGGTGCTGATGTACCCCCAGGGGTCCGCGGACCCCAAGTTGAGAAACACTGTCTAAGCGTAAATAAACTTTTTCCTGTTCCTAAGTTGTGTCATCATAGAGGTAAGACACCTCCTATTTTGGTTTTAAGGATTGTAAAGTATTTTATGATCCTTGGCCACCTCTTACCCTTTTTTGTGCTCTAATGTAAACACTTTTGTCTCAGGGACCATAGAGGCATAGCTAACCCTTTAATGTCTGCAAAAGAAAATTGTCAAAAGTTACTTAGAATGATTAGCAATGCAGACAATGTTATTTTTGGAATTTGTAGAGAGGGAGATTCTTCCACAAAGCGGAAACATCCCATCCTGCAGCTGCGTTCAGCAGTTGAGATTACACTTTGCACTAGTAAAACAATAATATTTAGTTATATGGAACATGGCAGAAATGAGATCCAGTAATGGAACATTTAGCTCAAGTTTACTTCACCTGATTTCTCTTAAAGAGAAACCGTAACCAAGAATTGAACTTCATCCCAATCAGTAGCTGATACCCCCTTTCCCATGAGAAATCTTTTCCTTTTCACAAACGGATCATCAGGGGGCTCTGTATGGCTGATATTGTGGTGAAACCCCTCCCACAGTGTGATGTCAGGACCATGGTTCTGGCATCACACTGTGGGAGCCTTGTTGCATTGTGGCAAATAGCTGTTTACAGCTGTTTCCAACTGCCAAAAATGCAAGCAGCATCTTCTTCCACTGACATCACCTGCCAGCTGTAAAAATATCACCATGTGATAAATGTCAGAATGTAAATCAGGGAGAGGGAAGATTTTACAATGGGCAAACACTGACTAAATCATTTATACTGTACATAATTATTGTAAAAATGAAGCACTTTTTTACTACATTATTCTCACTGGAGTTCCTCTTTAAGATCCCAGGGCCCTGCAGCCTGTTAGTTGCTGTGGCATCGCCCTGCTCTGCCCCTTGCACTGCAACTCGGGCATCCACTTCCTGGAATCTCCTCACTACATCAGATGTGCAGGCTCCCTCCAACGCGTTTTGTCATCTACCAGACTCATCAGGTGGTAAAGGCACCCTGTGATAAAGGCACCCGTGGTAACCATGGTGATGGTGGAGGAGGCCGGGAGTCACGCAAGCGGATAGTTGAAAATTTACAAATTCTCAACTGACTAGTCTAGGGGAGACGGGTTACATTTAGGGAGCGACCAGGCAAGCGGTGGAGGTGGAGGCACCAGGGGTGTTGCTAGGATCCTAAGAGATCTGGGGCACTTTTGGGCACTCCAGCCAAAAATGGGTGTGGCCATGCACCAGAATGTGGGTGTGGTCATGGGTGGAGCCAAATTTACATGCACTCAACAGGCCTGCCCAGAAAAATGTTGGATGAAGCCCCCCTTTCCATTTACTTAAAAAAAATGCATGCTGGGTGGTATGGTGCCTCTGTGGAGCGTACTGGGTGCTGTGGGATCTCTATGGGGCATGCTGAGTGTTGTAGTGACATGCTGGAAGCTGTGGAGCCTCCATAGGGAGCATGCATCGTTGTGTGTGTCCTCACTATTACTCCCCCCTTCCCAGCAGAGTAGCACAGTGGGGGGAACTACTCCTCTCCTCCATCTACTCTCCAAGTCTGGAGAGATCTTCTGTAGCCGGATATTCTCCCCCTAGCATTTGAGAATCAGGCGCTAGGAGCTCTAGCTTCTGATTCCTTCTCAGGCACCAAGGGGAGGAGCCCAGAAGAGACGTCTGCAGAGTTTGGAGAGCAAGTGGCCAGAGATGGATACTGCCGCCCGCTGCCTGACTCTGCCTGGGAGACATCCGAGGCACCCCAGAATGGATCCAGGGCATGTGCCACTGGTCTTTGGGGCTAGCAACGCCCCTGGGAGGCACTAGGCCGATTCCTGATTCCCTGCTGAATGGTGTATGGGCAAGCAACAGATCCCTCTGATCAGATTCGATCAGAGCAAGATCTATCTCATGGTCGATCTGCATGGTCACTTACACTGTTCTCTCCTGCAGTCTACTAGGGATGTAATTTTCCTCTGCAGAGGTGACTGCTGATAGCTGTGCTGTGTCACCACCGCCACTGCTCTGTTCAGGCAGACAGACAGGGAGAGAAGAGTCAGAAGATACACTGCATTGTATGTAAACATCAAAGAGAATGGAATATGCTCTCCTTTTCCCCAGTGGGCTGGAGCTGCATGCTGCTCTGTGGTTGGGGATTGTAACACATCTGAGCTCTGGGCCTCTCCATGCCGCTGTTCAGTGCACTGATGATGATGACAGCCAATAGGAGTTTTATGGGCTGCTTTGCTACTTTATCATGCTTTCTATAAAGCTTCCTATGGGCAGATACGTCAGTTCAATACAAAGGTAGCAGAATCCTTCCTTACTTTGGTAGCAGCATCCTTACAAAAATATTGGAGGCTTTTAAGCAATAAACCACGTTCCCCACTGTTTTAGGCTAAACATAGTCCATAGCTCCCAACTTTTTGAGATGAGAAAGAGGGACACTCTTAAGCCACACCCCTGATCACGCCCCCGTCACACCCGTAGTCACGCATACCATAAAGATTTCATAAGACAAATATGTTGTTTTATAATTTAAACCACAATGGTCCTTTCTATCCTGGTTCATTTTCTTTCATATTAACATTTTAAAAATAGTAATATATCAATTTAAAGGATGGGAATAAGGTTTAGAGTCGATCAAACACATTTTTTTTGTAGAGAAATATATATATTTACATAGAAAGAGGGACAAAGTCCTGAAAGAGGGACAAATGAGGAGGAAGACAGGGCTCCCAAAGAGGGACTGTCCCTCCAAAAGAGGGACAGTTGGGACTGGAGCTATGATAGTCCTCACCTTCTCTAAGTCAGAGCCACCAAGGGTGGTCATTCAGACCACACACCACTGCTGGGATGGTGACGGGTGGAGGTTACATAGTTTGGTTGAAAAAAGACATACGTTCATTGAGTTCAACCAGAAGATATGGTACAAGGCCAGCCTACCGCAAACCGCATTCCCAGTAGGACTCGACCCTCCACAGATGTGTATCCAATCTTTATTGCATATTAATAGCAGTGGTATAAGAGCATCACAACAGCATGCGTGACGTTTCGGGCGGAGGCCCTTTCTCAAATGAGAAAGGGCCTCCGCCCGAAACGTCATGCATGCTGTTGTGATGCTCTTATACCACTGCTATTAATATGCAATAAAAATTGGATACACATCTGTGGAGGGTCGAGTCCTACTGGGAATGCGGTTTGCGGTTTGGATTTTCAAGGAGGAGTGATGGACCTCTAGCCCTGACAGGACTCCCCAATATAATCTGTTTATCCCAGAGGCGGGCAGATACACTTTAGATTGCGACAAGGCCAGCCTACACCTTCACATATCTCACTATCTCAGGTTCTGCACCCGAGAATGATCACACACCGACGATGCCAGTTGGAGCAGCCATGGCATCTCTGTCTTTTGTCCCTCCCCTTATTACCTGTTGGGCCCCTCGCAAGCTCAGCGCCAAGTCACAAGCCAGGGCAGTAATGTTCATCCAGCTGGGACATAGATTTTAAAGGAACACTATCGTGAAAATCTTAAAATTTAAATTACAAATTATTATTATTTTTTATTATTATTTAGTATTTAAATAGCGCCGACATATTACGCAGCGCTGTACAGTGTGTATATATATATATATATATATGTATATATATATATATATATATATATATATCTTGTCACTAACTCTCCCTCAAAGGAGCTCACAATCTAATCCCGACCATTGCCATATGTCTATATTATGTAGTGTAAGTACTGTAGTCTAGGGCCAATTTTAGGGGGAGCCAATTAACTTAGGGCTCTTTCACATCAGCCAACGTGTGCAGGAGCCGTTCTCCTGCACGCGTTGTCTGCCTTCGGCGTGTCGTCGGGTATCTGCAGTGCGACGCAATCAGCGGCGGTAGCTGGTACTTAATCCCGACGGAAAACCCCGGCTCGCGGGTGCGTTGGACGAAAAACTGCGCCCGGGTGCGTCGGAACCGCAATGCATCAAAATGCAGCGTCGGGTGTGAAAGTTAAAATGAAAGTCTATGGACTTTCATCTTACCTTGGTTAACGTAAACGTTAGCCGTTTGCGTTAACGCTCAAAATTGCTGCAAGTGTGAAAGAGCCCTTATCCGTATGTTTTTGGAATGTGGGAAGGAACCGGAGTGCCCAGAGGAAACCCACGCAGACACGGGGAGAACATACAAACTCTTTGCAGATAGTGCCCTGGCTGGGATTCGAACCAGGGACCCAGCGCTGCAAGGCGAGAGAGCTAACCACTACGCCACTGTGCTGCCCAGGCATGCGCAGCAAATAAGAAGTATGTTTCATCCAGAGTAAGATGAGCCATAAATTACTTTTCTCCTATGTTGCTGTCACTTCCAGTAAGTAGTAGAAATCTGTCATCACCAACAGATTTTGGGCTAGTCCATCTCTTCATGGGGGATTCTTAGCGTGGCCTTTATTCTCTATAAAGACATTCCCTGAAAAAGATTAATACAAATATGCTGGCCAGTCTCCCTGCTCACCATACACTTTTTGGCAGTTGGATGGAGCAACTGCCTTTCACTAAGTGCTTTTGAAAATAAAGAAAACCCCCCATGAGGAAATGGACTAATCTAAAACCTGTTGGTTCTCTCAGATTTCTATTACTGTGAGTGACAGCAACATAAGAGAAAAGTAATTTATGGCTCATTTTACTCTGGAAGACACCTCGGTATATGTATACATACATTTTAAAATTTAAGATTTTCGTGACAGTGGTCCTTTAAAGTAAAAGAAGGTGTTGAAGGGAGTGGTCAATTTACATACAGTGCAAAGAATCATTGACTCACACACTCACAGCAAGCTGGAACTCTACTAGCAAGAAAGACATCAAAGGTTGCAACATTTGTATTCAGTTGCAAAAATGGAAGATCTTCCAGAATGGGCTGCTGCAGCATTTTGCACCATACTAATTCATCAACATTGAGTTTTACTCCATAGAACTGGTCCCTAATCTCATAACAGCTGGAAATTTGGTCACCACCATAGGCCGTAATGTGATTTACGGTTATAGTGGCACTCAGCAGGGGCATAACAAGAGGCCCTGCAAGGGATGCAGCTGCAGGGGTCCCTTAAGGAGGGGGCTCCTGGCACTGGGGCCCTCCAGGGATGTTTTTAAAAGCGGGGGGGGGGGGGGGGGGGGGGCACTGTGCAGGAAGGCGGAGCAGCAGGCATAAACAGCAGTGGGGAGGTGGGCCCGACTCCCCCTCCCCTCAGGCTGCCATCAGCGTTCCCCCCTCTAGCGATGACAGCTGGGGGGCCCCATCCAAAGTTTTGCAGGGGGCCCAGTGATTTCTAGTTACACCCCTGGCACTTAGACAGACAGGAATTTTGGGTGCCGTCAAAAGGCGGAGCCCAAATTACCGTAAAACAACGTAAATAGTTTGCCAGCAATAGAGGGCAGCCGAATTACATCTTTCTCCACTATCCATGGCAGCCTGGAGGGGGAATAGTATGAGCAGAGCCAATGGGTATGCATTTAAGCATACCCACGTATAACTGGTAATGCGGATACACTCACTCACCCTGCAGCATTTTAAAGAGAAACCATAACCAAGAACTGAACTTCATCCCAATCAGTAGCTGATACCCCCTTTACCATGAGAAATCTATTCCTTTTCACAAACAGATCATCAGGGGGATCTGTATGGCTGATATTGTGAAACCCCCTTCCTCAGGAAACTGTGAGGACCATGACCCTGGCAGTTTCCTGTCTGTGAACCTTGTTGCATTGTGGGAAATAACTGTTTACAGCTGTTTCCAACTGGCAAAAGAAACGAGCAGCATCTCCTTACACTGACATCACCTGCCAGCAGTAAAAATGTCACCATGAAATAAATGTCAGAATGTAAATCAGGGAGAAGAAAGATTTTACAATGGGCAAACACTAACTAAATCATTTATACATCATTATTGAAAAAATGAAGCACTTTTTTTTATCACATTATTTTCACTGGAGTTCCTCTTTAAAGTCTCTGCCCTACCGGTTAACCCGTTCTAAATTACATTACAGCGGCGACTCTGCCGAATGTCATGCTGTGAACTTGGAACAGGAAGTCTGAAGGTTCTCTCTGCGCAGGCTTCCTGGCTTCTACCTTCTCTGTTCCCCTCCCCTCTGCCGCATGTCATACATGCGCATGTATGACACAGGGCAGAGGGGAGATGAACAGGCTTAAATGCATACATAGTGGCTCTGCTCAGGGTACCTTTGCCGAGCCTTTTACAGGAGCAGGGTGAGACATTTTTTCGGCTTTACCCTGCGCCCAAATTTCCCAGTGAGCTTATATCACCTCCTCTGATCCGTACAGTCAGACTTGCACAGCAGCTGGGAAGGGGAATTATACCATTCAAAAGAAGAAGAAGAGTGCTGCCTGCTGCATACTTATGTGGTTTTAGATTGTGGGAGAAAGTAAGATTCAGGCTTTATTTCTGCGTCCCACATATGAATATATGCCTGGCTATAACCATCTTCATTATTTGACTCTCACTAAGACTTTTTTCCCCCCATTGTTTGCTTGGAGTGAAACATCTCCTTTGACACCACTCTCATGAATTCTTTCATTAAACGCTATCCATGGTATGCAAAAATCTTTAAAACAATAATCTATTCAGCCTGCCAAGTTTCCATAGCTACAGAGTGCCTGGCCCTCACTGTTTGCTACATTCCTTTAATTTAGTTTATAATGCAGTGATATCTGCATTATAGAGAAGATGGAGCATTGTGCTAATGTACGCCATCTGAGGTAGCTTGTGCAGCAGCACACACCCCCCAAACCAGGCACAGAAGTTCTCCTGCAGACTAAACCCAAAGCCATACTGATTACACAGTGTCACAGGCAGCACAACAAGGAATGGATAGTAAAGAGTTCCAAGCTGCATATTTTCATTTTTTCCATTTGTTTTTTTTTTTTGTCCTCTTCCTCATGCTGGACAAATGTAATCAGAGAGTTCTGCTAGGCACAGGCAAACCAAGCAGCCAGTTGGGGCCTCGCCCACAGCAGGGGCCTCCCATGCTGCCCTGTCTGTGACTTGTATGGCTGGTGTAATGATAAATATTGCAACCTGCAATATTTTGCAACTTGAATGGACTGTAAATAGGGCTGGTTCACATGGGCGTTTTTGTGGCGTTTAAGCGGCGTTTCAGACGCAGCGTTTTTTGGGATCTACTCCCGTCCCATTCAAGTGAATGGGAGCATTTAGAGCTGGCTTTTGCAGGCTTTCATGAAAGCCTGGGGGTAGATCCCGGCGTTGCGTCTAGTTTAGAAAGCAACATGCTGCTTTGAGAGGCGGTAAACGCCAGGAAACAATAGCAGAGACCAGAACTGCTAGCCTTGAACGCTTCCCAAAAGCCTTCAAAAGCTAGCTTTTAAACGCCAGCGTTTAAACGGTGGCGTTTAACCGTGGCGCCAAGCGAAAGCTCAGCAGATGCCCGTGTGAACAAGCCCTTTCTGCGCTTGTGCGCCTTCTTTCACATTTCCCGGCTGTCATTATTTGCAACTGCCGGTGTTTAGTTCCCTCCAGGGGGGTAATTAGTTGCCCACCAGGGGGGTTCTTTATTACCTCCAGGGGGGTTATTAGTTGCCCACCGGGGGGTTCTTTCTTACCTCCAGGCAGGGCCGGATTTCTGGAAAGGCCACAAAGGCCACGGCCTAGGGCGATAAAATCAGATAAGATAAGAGGGGCGGCATGACTTGGAGAGAGAAGAGGTCATATGTCAAAATTAATCACCTCTTCTGGTCCCGCAGCGCAGCCAGCCAGCCAGCGCCCTGCTCTGCACTAATAGCTGAATTCCAGAGTTTCCCAATTCCAGCAAGTCTCTCTCTCAATCAACATCTGCTGTCACCTCATCTGATGATCAATTCCTCTTATCATGATCATACAAGTTGATGTGAGAAATACCAGGGATTTACATTACAAAGCAGATAGAACTAAGTTCCGCTGAGTTTTAATGCAGGCATTCAAAGACATCAGTGAACCCTGCTAATTTCTTCACTTTCTCCTTTTACAGCTGTGACTGACACTGACCCCAGCAGCTGTAAATTACACTTTCTTATCTCTAGTCTACTTAAATTTATGGCTTTAGGGTTTTTTTTTCTTCCTAGACAGCAGTGGTCTCAGTTAACTCTTTCCTGACTCATTTTCTGTTCCTACCATCTATGAGAGGAATAAAAATGCTGTTTGCTTTACTTTCATTGCTAAACTGTCACTGTCACCTGAGCTGTTACAACCTCTATGCTAGTCTGTATAGTTTGGCATCCTTCTCCTTTCCTGTAGCATTAAAGCATTGTACCATTTTAGCCACAGCGAAAGCAGAGAGTTTTGAATGAGGATAATACCATTTATTGGCTTAAAAGAAAAAAAGTACCGTAATCTTTCTGTGAATAAGCCTTCTTAAGACTTTGTTCCTGTATACTGTCAATATGTTAGAGCAAACCACCATATGTACTTTCAACATTCAAAAGAGATACATAGATTTTTCAAATATAAATAAATATCATTCAGATGCTTTAAAGTGGAGCTGAACTCTTGCACAGGACAGAAGGAAAACATAGAGAAATCTACCTTGTATTTTTTTAGAGAGCCTGTGTAATTCCCCCTCATCTGTGTCTAATCTGACGTTGTAATTTGATCTCTCCTGTGTCCCCTGACTGCCACAACATCTAAGCTAATTTGAAAGCACAGGATGTTAATAATATGTCTGCTTCCATGAAAGCAGGAAGTAGACACTGCCGATTTATTGCAGGATTTGTATCAGCTGTAACAAAGAAATGTTTTTTTTAAAGGTTATTATGTTATTGTGTATCTTTTGAAGCAGAGAGGAAGTTCTGAGTTCAGGTCCGCTCTAATTACAACCAAACATCCAAAGTGGGTATTGACAGGATGTTTGCTACTTACCTGTTCTCTGTTTCTCTCCATTGAGCTGTCCTGTCACCTGTTTGTGGCTATGACTGCAGCCAGTCGCACAGAGGACAAAGAAGCAGCGCATGCTCTGGCCACTCACGCTCCCTGTCACCTGTTTGTGGCGCTGACTGCAGCCAGTCTCACAGAGGACAAAGAAGCAGCGCATGCTCTGGCCACTCACGCTCCGTCACCTGTTTGTGGCGCTGACTGCAGCCAGTCGCACAGAGGACAAAGAAGCAGCACATACTCTGGCCACTCGCACTCCCTGCCACCTGTCTGTGGCTCTGACTGCAGCCAGTCTCACAGAGGACAAAGAAGCAGCGCATACTCTGGCCACTCGCGCTCCCTGCCACCTGTCTGTGGCTCTGACTGCAGCCAGTCTCACAGAGGACAAAGAAGCAGCGCATGCTCTGGCCACTTGCGACTTGCGCAAGTTTTCTGCTCCTGCCCAGATGTGCACAGCAACCAACGCCAGTATAGTGTTATGCATTCTTGACAAGTACATATATCAGCGTCATTTCTCAAGTATGCATTCCCAGAACACTATTGGCTGCTGTGCACATTCGGGCAGGAGCACAAATTGCAGGAATTATTGAGCAGACAGAGCATCCTCTGATTCTTGGCTGAATGGGAGGCAGAGCAGCACAACTGAAATGAGCCCATTCAAACCAATGATCGATAGTCAGTGTTGGTCAGAATGTTTTTTGGTAGTGGTGGAGGCGGGGGGGGGGCGGTAGATGACAGCAGGCCTAGGGCACTGGAAAGTACAAATCCGGCCCTGCCTCCAGGGGGGGTTTATTACAGTGGCGTAGCTAAGGAGCTGTGGGCCCCGATGCGAGTTTTACAATGGGGCCCCCCAGGCACTCTATACATAACAATTGATACGGCGCACCAAAACCTGCCAATGGCAACTACAGTGTCAGAGGTGCAAGAAGGGGATGGGGAAGAGCTTGTTAATGTTTACCACTACTCAATGTATATATAGAAGTGATTATTATGAGCACAGGACCAATAGAGTACTAATACTGTAGTTGAGAGAGGGCCCTTCGGGGCCCCTCTGGCCCAAGGGCCCCGATGCGGTCGCTACCGCTGCACCCCCTATTGCTACGCCCCTGGTTTATTAGTTGCCCACTGGGGGAATTCTTTGTTACTTCCAGCCGGGGTTATTAGTTGATCAGTAGAGGAGGGTTGGTGTGAGAATAGAGTTAGGTTGGGTTGCATTTTCTGATTCTGATACAAATACATTGAAATCAATGATTAGGTTGCACTTACTGATAGCTATAAGTATGAATGCAACCGGTTGCAAACATTTTCACCACACCGCTGCTGCCTCCATGCCACTCACACACAGACCTCAGATCAGCGGCATGTGAACAGAGGGGAGAGCGGCGCAGTGACCGTGGAGAAGACTTCAGAGGCGGAAGTGATGTCATTCCTCATTTCCTGCATTAGAAGTGTGCTGCACAGTTACTTTGCGCTGCTCTCCTCTCTTCCGGTTGCCATAGGTCTGAAGGTCTATGAGTATTGGAGATGGGGAGGCAGCAGGAAGCTACATACTCCCACTGACGCCAATGACAAATGGGGAGTATCTATACTGGGAATACACCTTTAAGAAAATCAAAAATGTCGCCTCACAACGATTTTTTACTTACTCGGGGCTTCCTCCAGCCCCATAAGCATGGATGCATCCGTTGTCCTCCATTCATCTACAATCCGCCCCATAACTGGCTCAGTCGGGTCCAGTATGGGTCTTCTGTGCATGCGCGGACCTCCTTTGCATGCTCAGAAGACTTCGGCTGACATCACTGAGCCAGATACCGGGGTCGATTGCTGCTAAATGTAGGACTGTGGGAGGATGGCGAGGGACACATCCATGCTTATGGAACTGGAGGAAGTAAAAAAAAATCATAGTGAGGGGACGTCTCTGGTACACTTTAGTTACCTACCTATACTGGGGGGGGGGGGGGTGTTAACTTCTTTAAAAAAAATGTAAGGGGGGGGTGGAGATTTGACCACCTGTTATTACAGAAGAAAGCCTCTGAATGGGGAGGGAGGTGGAGGGCCACAAATTACGTGTTGCTTGGGGCCAAAAAAAAAAACTTACCTGCAACCTTGCAGTCGGAGTGGGTGTATTTCAGGGATGGTCGTAGTCAGCCAACTTCACTACGCTGGAACTACGCGTAGTTTTCCGCAACTAAGTCCGCATGTCCTGGGTACGTGAAGCAAGTCAGTGCGCTTGCGTAGTTTACGTCCATGGGTGCACCAGGTGCCAAGGTAGGTGAGGGTGACAAGTGAGGAGGCAGGGAGGACAGTGGGAGCCGGCACTAAGCATCGGCAGGACGCATTCTAAGGTATAGTATAGTTAATTGCCGTGGGAGATCTTCAATCAACTTAATTGAAGATCGCAAGATTGGAGGATACTGTATACGTTGGATCGTCTACCGAGGATATGGGCGTGGGAACATTTTTTTAAAGGTACAGGTAAGTATTTCTGGTTAATTTAGAATAATAAAATACTTTTCTCATGGTTGTGTGTTTATTTCGTTTAACCCTTTGTGGAAATGGGTAAGGGGTACTTTGTACCCCTATACTCATTTCTCCTGGGAGGGGGGTGGGCATCTGGGGTCCCCTTCTTAAAGGGAACTCCCAGATGCCACCATGAACCTCCCCAGGGAGTCATCGCCCCCACCTCCTCCTGGGGCACCGGAGGTGGGGAAGTGCCCCTTGTCCATGGGTTGAGAGCCCCCTCCATACCATGGACCATGCAGGCTGGTATAGCTCCGCATTCTGGCTATCCCAGCCTGCATGGGGAACAAGGGGTTACAAAGGCTCGGGAGGGGGACCCCACATCATTTTTTTTTCAGATTTCCAACACTCAGCACATCAAAATAATTTAAAATTTTTTTTTATTTTAAAGGACTTCCAAGGCCACAAGTATGAAAAAATGTAAATACCATTTCATAATCCAGATCCATGGAGGACGCCATCCGCCCCCTCCCATTCATTCCTCCCCCTCGGGTTCTCGGGTCGGGTTCTCATTCCCCCCTCAATTTGGCCGCCACAGATTGCCGCAGCTGTGCAGTCCGCATAGACGCGATTGCAGCTGCGGAGCTCTAGGCCCTCCTCCTGCCGCGTCATCAATATGCGTGCATACATCGGACGCATTGGGAGGAGGCCCTAGAGTTGCGCAGCCGCAATCGCGTCTATGCGGACTACGCAGCCGTGGCAATCTGTGGCGGCCATATTGAGGAGGGAATGAGAACCCGACCCGTTCGGAGGGGTCGAGACCCGACCGGGGCCGGTATTACTGTGGGAGGCATGGTGGAATGAACGGGAGGGCGCGGATTGCGTCCTCCATGGATCTGGATTATGAAAAGGTATTTACCTTTTTTCACATTTGTGGCCTCGGACGTCCTTTAAATATTGTTTCCTGCTATCTTTTTAACATATCCTGCAAATTTGGTGTTGCTAGGATGTAAGGGGCCTTTGCTATTAACTGCTAAAGTCGGCGGGTGATGATAACCAACCAGAATTATAGGGGTGCAAAGGTGCTGAATTTTGTCATTGGCTTTCATTGGGCTCCCTATTTCACTTTCAAAAATCTCAAATCTTTTCAAAGGGCGATGGCTCAGCAGGGGCACATTTTCTAGCATTGTAGGGACTCATAGGGGGATCATGACTGGTGAGTTTCGAGCATCTAAGCCAAAGAGGTCATAGCCTAGGGTCACAAAACCTGTTTATTTTGGCAATGTTAATGGTGGAGATTCTGACGAACATAAATCGCAGCCATGGCCATTAGCAAAGTCTGAATCTCACGACATGTCTGAGGTGGTGAGTTTCAGGCCCTTACCGTACCGTTTGGCAGAAACCTGCGCTTTTGTTCCTTGAAAACCTAGGCCCCAATGAAAAACTATGGGGGATTTTAGCACTTTTGCACCCCCCGTAACTCTGGTTTGCAGAGATGTAGGGAACCCAAAATTGGAGTGCAAGTACAACAATATGCCTTCTACCTGCGTGAGACATGTCATGAGATTCAGACTTTGCTAACGGCCATGGCTGAGATTTATGTTCGTCAGAATCTCCACCAGTACCTTTGCAAAAATAATCAGGTTTTTATGACCCTAGGCTATGACTAGAGATGGCCCGAACCTCCGATTTTCAGTTTGCCAACTTCCACGAAAGGTTCGGTTCACGCAAACTTTCACGAACCGCAATAGACTTCAATGGGGAGGCGAACTTTGAAAACTAGAAACACTTTATGCTGGCCACAAAAGTGATGGAAAAGATGTTTTAAGGGGTCTAACATCTAAATTGCAGGCCTAAGGCTGGTTTCACAGTGGGACGTTACAGGCGCACGTTAGAGCAGCCTGTAACGCACCCCACCGCACAGCAATGAAAAATCAATGGGCTGTTCACAGTGCCCACGTTGCGTTACATTGTAACGTAGCACGTCCTGATAACATACTGCATGTTTGCACATGCTCAGTACGGGTGTTTTTTTTTATTTTGGGGGCGGAGAGGAGGCGGGGAGAGGCCGCTACGTAGCCAGGCACATGGCTACTTGGCATTCCCTGCACTTGCAGTGTTTTCTTCTTGGAGCGGCCGCTGATTGGCCGGCGGTACCACGTGATGCGGAGAGCTCCGCTCACGTGGTCTCCGCAGTGCCTCCGACAGAGCAGGCGCACCAAGAGCTGCTTGTAACGCGGCTCTTGGTAGCGTCCTGCTCCAACACCACCAGGCGTTGCGTTAGGGGCACGTTATGTGACCTTAACGTCCCCTAAAACGCAACGTCCTGGTGTGAAACCAGCCTAAAGTGCTTTAAAACATCTTGCATGTGTATACATCAATCAAAGAGTGTAATTAGAGTACTGCTTCACACTGACACACCAAACGCACTGTGTAACGCACCGCAAACAGCTGTTTGCGTAGTGACGGCTGTGCTGGACTGGTTCGCACCATGGCGAGAGTGCAGGCCGTGGCGGTTTTCAAGCCCATATGGTCGCCGGGCTGAGGTAGCTCAATGATAGAACAACAGTGACTGTCCAGCTGATCAAATTTGGTCTGTCCACAATGAAGCAACGACCTTACTATCTACTTGTATGTAGGTAGACATTGGTAGATGCCCCAGTATAGGTAGGTAGGCATAGGTAGGTGTCCCAGTATAGGTAGATAGGCATAGGGAAGTGCCCCAGTAGTTAGCTAGGCATAGGTATGAGTCCCAGTAGTTAGCTAGGCATAGGTAGGTGTCCCAGTATAGGTAGGTAGGCATAGGTAGGTGCCCCAGTATAGGTAGATAGGCATAGGTAGGTGCCCCAGTAGTTAGCTAGGCATAGGTAGGAGTCCCCGTATAGGTAGGTAGGCATAGGTAGGTGTCCCAGTATAGGTAGATAGGCATAGGTAGGTGCCCCAGTAGTTAGCTAGGCATAGGTAGGAGTCCCAATATAGGTAGGTAGGCATAGGTAGGAGTCCCAGTATAGGTAGGTAGGCATAGGAAGGTGTCTCAGTATAGGTAGATAGGCATAGGTAGGTACCCCAGTAGTTAGCTAGGCATAGGTAGGAGTCCCCGTATAGGTAGGTATGCATAGGTAGGTGTCCCAGTATAGGTAGATAGGCATAGGTAGGTGCCCCAGTAGTTAGCTAGGCATAGGTAGGAGTCCCAGTAGTTAGCTAGGCATGGGTAGGAGTCCCACTATAGGTAGGTAGTCGTCCCAGTATAGGTAGATAGGCATAGGTAGGTGCCCCAGTAGTTAGCTAGGCATAGGTAGGAGACCCAGTATAGGTAGGTAGGCATAGGTAGGTGCCCTAGTATAGATAGGTAGGTAGGCATAGGTAGGTGTCCCCGTATAGGTAAGTGGGTGTCCCAGTAGTTAGGTAGGCATAGGTAGGTGTCCCAGTATATTTAGGGCCTGGCTGGCACATTAATAGCAATTACCAAGGTCCAGCTGCAACAGATAGGGCTGTATAATGCAGTGTCAGTGGGCAACACACACAAAAAAAACACATCAGGAGAACATTAGCTCTCAAAAGAGCTGTTGAGGGGTGCTATTTTAGCAATAAGAATCAGCCAGGAGCAAGCTAACAAGCCTACAAGAGCCTAACTAATCTTTCTCTATGAGAGTCTTCCAGCAGCTGTCCCTTTACTAATTAAGGCAGGCACACGAGTGAGTGTAATGGCCAGCGCTGCCTGCCTTTTATAAGGGGGGGGGGGGAGTGGCTCCAGGAGGGAGTGTAGCCGATTTGGCTACAATGTGCCTGCTGACTGTGATGTAGAGGGTCAAAGTTGACCCTAATGGTGCACAATGGGGGCGAACCGAACTTCCGGAAAAGTTTGCGTTACATGGCGAACGCGAACCACCGGAAGTTAACCTGGAACCGTTCGCCGGCGAACCGTTCGGGCCATCTCTAGCTATGACCTCTTTGGCCTAGGGC